>NC_083775.1:11915998-12043498 GCF_963514075.1 Conger conger | reverse complement strand
TAAATACACACACACACACAGACATAAATACACACACACACACACAGACATAAATACACACACACACACGCAGACATAAATACACACACACAGACATAAATACACACACACACACACACACACACACACATAAATACACACACATGCAGACATAAATACACACACACACACATAAATACACACACACACACACACACACATGCAGACATAAATACACACACACACAGACATAAATGCACACACACACACACACAGACATAAATACACACACACACACACAGACATAAATACACACACATGCAGACATAAATACACACACACACACACACACACACACACACATGCAGACATAAATACACACACACAGAGATATAAATACACACACACACACAGACATAAATACACACATACTCATACACACTAACACACACATATATATATATATACACACACACACACACACACACACACACACACACAAACATTCGCACATGTCAACAAAAATCACCAGACATCCCCAAAAAACCCCACTCAACAGCAGGCACCCCAAACAGTGGGAGAGTACAGCTCATGAATTCAACAAGCTGCAACTGGGGAGAAAAATGTCAAAATGTCAAAAAATAGAGGATGCATTTCCAAACAATGTCAAATTATTGTTATGAATTCTGCATTATCTCTGGTCATTTTCATTTTAATAAGTGTGCAAATGAAAACAGAGCCAGCACCAAATGTTCTGTTTTCCACCCAAAGCCCCTTGAGGAAAGGCTTCAGCCAAAACAAACAAAACTTTCATTTTGACTGAAAAATGCACTTAATAAGAAACTATGCAAATAGAAAACCAATTGTGAGTGCGATGGGTTTATTTTTGCAGGTTGGAGTGCTTCCTCTATTTCTGAAAACCAGACAGGCTCATCACCCACAGTGTTTTTGTAACTCTTGACTAGTTTACACTGCCACCCTACTCTGCCTTTTTGAGAAACTGCAGAACACCTTGACCCACTCTTGGATCTGTTTCACATTCAGCCCAGTTGGATAAAGGTGAGACAGGAAGTGTGCCACGCACTCAACCCTCCCACCGTCCCCCAGGCCTCATCCCTATGGTTCCTGCGGTCCTGCAGTTAACATACATTTACAGAGAATGACACCAGGAGCCCTCCAGAATGGTAGTAAAAGAACAGTAAAATGTTTCATTTATATAATGGATTTCACCATTTCAAAGTGCTGACATTTTGTGCTTTAGTGATGTTGCCAATACTTTTGCTGGTCTGGCACTGTTATTAGTGAGGGCTGGCACTTTTGCACACACATATATCAAACATCCCAGTAATTTTATTTTATAGTACAAGATAAGAATGCCGAATGCAGGGAAAATCAACAGGAGCATGAATGCAGATGTGCACACACCTTTCCTGTTAAACATGTTAAACAAGGAGTAATTTGTATTTTTGGATCTCTATCACATAAAGGAGGGCACTCCAGGCATCACACTGGGTGTATGTGTGATGGGTGTTTGTGTGATGGGTGTTTGAGTGATGGGTGTCAGTGTGATGGGTGTTTGAGTGATGGGTGTTTGTGTGAGGCGTGTTTGTGTGACGGGTGTATGTGTGATGGGTGTTTGAGTGATGGGTGTTTGTGTGATGGGTTTTTCAGTGATGGGTGTTTGTGTGATAGGTGTTTGTGTGATGGGTGTATGTGTGATGGGTGTTGGTGTTTGTGTGATGGGTGTCTGTGTGATGGGTGTTTGAGTGATGGGTGTATGTGTGATGGGTGTATGTGTGATGGGTGTCTGTGTGATGGGTGTTTGTGTGATGGGTGTTTGTGTGATGGGTGTTGGTGTTTGTGTGATGGGTGTTTGTGTGACGGGTGTTTGAGTGATGGGTGTCAGAAACCATTATGCCATTCTGAGGTGATGTTTTCACCCCAGATACTTAAATGGCTGACCCTGCTCATCTGCCAGATGTGCACCACATGCTACCAGAGCCTGGGCACACTGCCACCACCAAACAGCCCCCAGCAGAGAGCCTGGAACCTCCGCTTATTTTACACACAGGAATACTGTATATGTGTGTGTGTATGTAAGCGTGCAAGTGTGCATGTGTGTTCAGGCATGTGGGTGTGTGTGTGGGCGGCTGGGCTCGGGTGTGTGTTTGTGTGCAAAAGTGTGTCGGTATGTGGTCAACATGCAATTTTGTAGAAATTAAAAAACAATTTTTCCTTTTAATATGATTTTATGAGCAATAGGTGTTGCATCAATTAACTGTTGTCTTGATACAACTGCACAAAAATAAATATAAGGAATGCAATCCATTGTTCTGCCTGTTAGTCCTGAGCAAGAGCAGAGCAGTTAGGCATGGTCATAGGGGCTTCCATTGATTTCTCACTGTGAGCACGCAATTGAGTGTTGTCATGGTAACAAATGTGTTTCATTGCATCTTGGAAAAGCAGGAATGGGGAAAAATGACTAAGCAGCGTACATGCCTGTGTGCACAAAAGGTTACCATGTTCAACCATGATTGACAGTTCATCTCCGCGGTGATGAGTTATGACACATCATTACACTGTTACCCATCAGTTTCTACAAAATACTAAATGAATGAAATGCCTCAAGTATTGGTCACTAATGAGCCACGAGACAATAGACTATTGCCATGTAGTGAAGGAACTTGAGTTGTGAGTGTGTGTGTGTGCGTGTGTGTGGGTGCATGCTTGCATGTCTGCATGTGTGTGTGCATGCAGGTGATTGTGTGTGCGTGTACATGACCCTGCGTGTGTGTGTGTGTGCATGCGTATGTAAGCATGTGTATTGGTGTGTTATGTGTGAGTGTGTGTGTGTGTGTTATGTGTGAGAGTGTGTGTGTGTGTGTTATGTGTGAGTGTGTGAGTGTGTGTTATGTGTGAGAGTGTGTGTGTTATGTGTGAGTGTGTGAGTGTGTGTGTGTGTGTTATGTGTGAGTGTGTGTGTGTTATGTGTGAGTGTGTGTGTGTGTGTTATGTGTGAGTGTGTGTGTGTGTGTGTGTGTGTGTGTGTGTTATCCCCACGGAGGAGAGCCCATTAGGACCTCTCGCCAGCACAGCTGACACGTCTTCACAGAGGGCAAGGCTCGGACACGCCTCCTGCAACACGTGTGAACACACGCAGCCAATCCTGAATGAAAATGGTGCTCAGAGCGGGGCAGTGAAGCTACAAAACCCAGGTCAAGATTTGGGTGAGGAGAACCAAGCACTTAAAAATATTTACTATTTTTCCAGAATAAATACCCAGATGATTCGTTTCTCGAGACAGTGGCACAGTAGATTGGACTATGCCAAAGTGTTTTCGCAGGAATTATTAGTGGTCAGAAGTTTACCCCAAGAGACCCCATAGCTCATCCTACGGTGATGGTTCTTAGCCTCCATTTTGCTTTCCTGCGATTTGAAAGAAGAGAGAAGTCTCTGTTCTTTCCGAATGCAAGCAGTGAACATTTTTGCTGAAATTTTAGCTTTTTAGCCACACGGTGTCAGCAGAGGGATCATGTATCCATGTGCAATATCTGGGGGTGACCTGCGAGTTCAGCACAAGCTCAGGGAGACCCATGTTATTGTCAGTGGAGTACTGTGCTATAATCGGACAGGTTAAGGGCTCCTGTTTGTTTGAAATGCTCTGTGTAGACTAAAATGGCTCCTGGAAGACAGGACAAAATATTTCACACCTCCTCCGTGTGAGAGAAATGGACTCGGCCAGCCAGTTGTGTGTGAGGTTTCAGTTTTTCTGCCTAAATTCAGCTTGCGTGCCTAAATTCTGCCTAAATTCAGCTTGCGTGCTTCATTTAACTGAGTGAGCATACACACGACAATGTTACAATTGTCAGTTAACATAAAAACAACAGACACTAATGTATGCTGTCTACTCTGACCCAAGACGTTCTCTCTCTCCCTCTCCCTCTCTCTGTCTCTGCCTCTGCCTCTGCCTCTGCCTCTGTCCCTGTCCCTGTCCCTGCCTCTGTCTCTGTCCCTACCTCTGCCTCTGCCTCTGTCTCTGTCCCTGTCTCTGTCTCTGTCTCTGTCACTGCCTCTGTCTCTCTCTCACACACACAATCTTAATTAGCAGCTTCAGTGGCCCTAATTAGTCTGATTGCATGTGAAGGTAATGATAGGCAAATGGGACGCAGCTGCTTTTACACGCAGAATTGTTACTTAATTAAAGGAGGAAACATCACGTTAATATACTTTAATGTCAGCCATTCTTGCTTTTTGATTACACATTTTGACATGCTATAGTAGCCCCAGTCTTTAGGCCAGGCGGCCAAACCTGTTCCTGTAGATCAGGGGTCTCATGTAGAGGTTTTGGCAGCCCTGCCCTAGATGTTGAATGAGGTGAGCTTTGTTAGTGTTGGAGTGAAAGTCCACAGGACGGTAGATCTCCAGGAACAGGGTTGGGCAGCCCTGCTCTAGCTGTTGAATGAGGTGTGCTTTACTTTGGTTGGAGTGAAAACCTACAGGACGGTAGATCTCCAGGAACAGGGTTGGCCAGCCCTCCTCTAGACATTCTAAACCTTTTTTTGCGACGGGCCAGCTCTTCGGCGCCATCTTTTGACATCCCTGTTCACGCTCGTTTATCGTTTATTCGAACTCCCGGCACAAATCAGGCTCCATACGCACTCTGGCGCGAAAGAGCATAAATCCCGGTTCTCTAGCAGAGGAGAGCTGCTTCGTGCGGTCCGCGGCGGCCTTGGAGGGGGCTGCCGTGACAAACGGCGGCGGATAACTCCCCCCGACACGCTGAATCACAGGGAGATTCTCGCCATCGGCCACGTCAGCGCTGGGGCTCGCTGACAATCCCTCACCATGGCAACCCCCGCTGAGACGTGCTGGAGCAGGACCAGTACAGATGTAACGGAATTGCATAACGGCGAGAACCGTTTCGGTTACGGAAATGGCAATTTTTTACCACAACAAACATCTTTAAGGTTGTCGTTCACCTTTAAGAAGAAGGGCACGCTGTCAAATTCGCACGCCGACACGAAATCCATTCAGCCGTTTAACGTTACGCCGTGTGATGATCTATTTTCTGACATTCCTGTTTGTTAGTATCTGCTTCTCCCGTTTTGACCTTTCGCCCCTTCCTCAGTATCATCCAACTGCCACTTTTCCATCCATCCAAGTTCCTTTCTCCTCTTCACCTCTTTACCTCTCCCCTGAAACATCCTGCACTCCCAACACCCAGTGTGCTAGGAGTGGAGGAGTGCGGAATACTGCAAGACTCTTATCCAGAGCGACGTACAGTCGATTAGACTACGCAGGAGACAATCCACCCCTGGAGCAATGCAGGGTTAAGGGCCTTGCTCAAGGGCCCAACGGCTGTGCGGATCTTATTGTGACTACACCGGGGATCGAACCACCGACCCTGCGGGTCCCAGTCATGTACCTTAACCACTACGCTACAGGCCACCTAGACAGACAGCCCCCAGATGCGTTTTGACAGCAGCCCACGCCAGAATAATGGCTCTGCAGATTCACATATGCGTAAATGTTCATTTTCTATGATTACTATAATCTAGCCCTTGGGGGTCAATTTCCTTAGCTGACTGTAATGAAATGTAATTTGGACCACTCGGGATGCCAACACTTCTTTTGCCAGAATACGGGAACACAACACAGTGGCACTGCGGTGACCCGTTGCGGTTCACAAAATACACAATAATTTATGTATTATAAGCAATAGTATTCACTTGAGACAATTCATTTCTGAAGTGCTGGCAAGCACTCTGTGATATGAGATTGTTGGCAACTCTATACATACATTCCTCATAATGCTGATGAGAGAAACGTAGTGAGGACAGAGAACTACATTTCCCAGGGTGGATTTATTTGTCCCCCAAGACACACCCTGCACCCCAGTGGAGCACGAAGTTACAACATATTCCTCCCACAAGTAACAATCCAAACATACACACAGAGACATACAGAGGCTCTTTCATACACTTACAGCACATGTGCACACTCAAAACACACACAAGCACACGCACACATACACACACTCACATACACTAAATTAAACTAGACTACTATTTGCAAGTCTATCTATCCTCATAGCTACCCTGTTACTCAGAGTTCCCCCAGCCCTCTCTCCCCAGACGCCATTAACGGTGTGTTTTGTAAAAGAGCAGTTTTGTGTTTTTCAGAAGCGGGGAGACCAGGCGTACAGCAGACACATTCTGTCCATTAAAGTTCATGCCGGTCCCCAGTCTGGTCCTATCAGCCGCGCTCCACTGAGCAGAACCGACACCACAGGAGACCAGGGAGGGGAGGAAGACGACAGAGGGAGGAGGTAGGAGAGAGGGAAGAAGGGAGGAGAGACTAGGCCAGGGAACAGGTGCAGTTCAAAATGGAGGAGGTAATCGTTAACACCACCCTCAGATAAAATCGACATTAATCCCAACCCCTTCAGTGAGAATAGTGAAAAAGAGGACACTATGTCCATTCACACGCACACACACACACACACACACACACACACACACACACACACAAACACTCTAATTACAGACTTTCTATCCAACTGAGGATAGGTGAAACAATGGTCACACACTGTAACTGATTTGGATAAACTTCAAACCATTCTTCGAGAGAAAGGTAGCAGCACTAAAATAGCACACAGTGAGAAAATGCCTGCCGTAGTCGGGATAGCGGGCAGATAAGTAAGACACCAGTGCTAATCGCTGACAGCATAAATCATTTACATTACCTATCGCAGGGGTGACCAACCATCACCCTGGAGAGCTACAGGGTCTGCTGATTTTTGTTTTCAACATAAAGTCATCAACTGATTTACCTATCGCAGGGGTGACCAACCATCACCCTGGAGAGCTACAGGGTCTGCTGATGTTTGTTTTCAACATAAAGTCATCAACTGATTTACCTATCGCAGGGGTGACCAACCATCACCCTGGAGAGCTACAGGGTCTGCTGATTTTTGTTTTCAACATAAAGTCATCAACTGATTTACACCCCAGATCGACCACTGCCAAGTGACATCACTACAATCAACTGCTTTAACTGATCAACCGACTGCTGAGTCACAACAAAAGCCTGTGTATAACGCAGCAGTCCAGGACCCGAGTCAGCCTCCGATGATGTATTCACTTCAAGGAATCCCCCACTGGAAAATAAACACTGAAATGACCATAAAAACTGTACTCCGAGATGCCAGGAGCATTCTGCAATGCTTCAAAAAGGCCTTCAGTCCTGAGAGCCAATGTCCCAACAGGCTACTGCGGTGGCGGGGATAGGAACTGATGCGACACAGCCAAGATCAAGCGGCAGTCAGAGCCAAAGTGGCTATTGATGTAAAGACAAACACTGTTTCCTAAATTGTATGCTGCTGGCGGTCCTCATGAGACAGTTCACGAGAGAATATAGTGCCACTTTGTTTTTTTGGTTACAAATTGAGCTAATTTCATGATTCACCCCATCTCCAGCTCTGTCAGTGTACAGTACAGGGCTTTCAAATGAGGAAAAACAATAATAATGGTAATAATTAAATATATTAAAATAGATAATAATAATAATAATAATAATAATAATAATAATAATAACACATATTTTGTCTCACTATTTTTTGCATGACCCTCTGAACTCCTATATCTATAGTACCCAAATACATAGTTAAATAATATGGTGTAGGGCATCACTCCCAATCTGACGAGTGAATTGTGTAAGACAACCAAACACATTAGCATCGATAGGTAAGCTCAAGGTGCAACAGCAGCCTCTACTGGTAATTGTCCGGTACTGTCCATAATGCATTAAACCCAAACTAAATGGCGCCCTCTTGTGGGAATCCCATTCAAAGACCATTAAGGCTCAAAATCAGGCTAGGATGAAGAAATGAAAATTTTGCCCAGGCAATGTAAATAATTAGAATATCCCACATAATAACAATAATCATCTTCAATTAATCTAATATAAGTTTTACTTAACAGACATAAAAACAAACACGCACTTGCTTTTACAAAAACAAAAAAGCATAAAATAAGCAGATTATTTGTAATAAATAAAAATGCGTATATGTAATGAATTCATATAAATACACATTCATTACCCCCTGTGAGAGAGGTAGTGAATATGTGTGGTATTCTTCATACCTAAAAATGTTTCTAAAAGCCAGTGGGTTGCTTTGAGCTATTTAATGTCACCCCCTAATATTCATTCATATTTTGTGGTGAGGTGAGGGGTATTTTACTGTAGATATTCACAGTTTCTGAACCTCTGACAGCTTTATGGTAGCTAGTGGATAAAAGAAATGAATCCATAAAACATAAATAAAAAAACAAGAAAATAAAATAAATACACTTAAAGTAACATCAAAGCAAGTTGTCGAGCCTCAAGAGGCTATACATATAAACACATTACAGCATTTATTAACAAGCGTAAATATCCGTTTTTATGCCACACAAGTACCTCTTCCCTTGATTTTCCCATGGGAATGAATGCCGATAGAATAAGAATAATAATTTGTGGTAATATAAACGTACCACTTATGAATGTTAAATGTCTTAACAAGGAAGCAGGTTATCAGATATTTACAGTATAAAATATCTGCTGTTGCACACAAGAAGCGTCTGAGCCGCTAAACACTAAAATTGTAATTGTTCCATCAAAAGAAGGCAGACAGTTAAGTATGCCTTCCACAGGAACTGCTCCACTGCGTCTGGAGAGGCACATTGGACGCGTTTCCTCGGCCTGATACACCGAAACATTACTCCTCACATTGGAAGGGCAATCTGAGGATGGCGACCGGGACGTAATTGCACACTTAAAAAAAAAAAAACGGAGTCAGCGAAAAAGGCTGCCCCGTCTACCCGTATCCATAGAAACCGAGGAGAAGATCCAGATGCGAAATGAACCAGCAGCACTGCGTCCATCATTCTCCCGTGAACTCCACGCAGGACATAAACACTGCACGGGTGGCATGGGAACAATTCAGCGTGATTACACAGCCACTAGCAGCGCACGGCAGTAATTAGCTGCTGCTACACTTATGCCACCATTTAGGAGGGCTTGTTTGTTGGCTGTGTGGAGTTACAAACATGAGAGCAAACACAGACCGGGCTGTGTCAATTATGGGGATTAATGAATGTCAGAGTGATGTTTAATCATCGTCGAATCCTCTGGGATTTTTGGGAGAGGTGTGGCAATGCAAGAGAGCACTGCACGGAGGAGAGGCCCAACCACAAGACTTTGACCAAAAGATGGATGTGGCGTGGCAGAATAATAAAGAAAAATGAAAAATAGAATGTTGACTGTGGCAAGGCAATGTTGTGAATGACATGAATGTGGAATATTGCCATGCTAGGCCAGAATTTCCCATGCAGGAACAGTGCTGAAGAAGAATGGAGACTTTCTAGCTCATCCATGTTGCGGGTAAATGGTAAATGGTTTGCATTTATATAGCACCTTTATCCAAAACACTGTACAACTGATGCTTCTCATTCACCCATTCGGCGATTGGCTGCCATGCAAGGCACCAACCAGCTCGTCAGGAGCAATTGTGTTAGGTGTCTTGCTCAGGGACATGTCGACACACCCAGGGTGGGAATTGAACCAGCGACCCTCCGACAGCCAGACGACTGCTCTTACCGCCTGAGCTAATGTCGCCCCGTGGCGTTGAGTGGTGAGAGACTTGCTCCAGTTCACATATTGTGTGTAGCAGCTCTTTGGCTCCTTGCTTGTCAGTCTATATTCATACAGTCAGGTATGGAATCCGAGAGCATATTTTTAGTTTTGTTATTTTTATTTCATAAATTTGGCACTCGATGTGGGGTTGAACATGTCCAATTCCGCACGAATAGACTGGCCAACTCTCCTTAATTCCTGTGTGAATCCCCCTGCCAATATGGGAGAATGAACAGTCGATAATTGTGATTCTCCTCTCAAATATGTGATGTCACCAGCCTGTTTCTTTTGCACAGAGCAGAGTCAGAGGAAGACCTATTTATAAATAATGAGAAAACGTGGACCCCTAACCAACAGAAAGCTCGCATACACTGGGTGACACAATAACCATTTCCACATTGCACTCAAAAGCTACTGTCGACAGTCAGCACATCAACAAAATTTTTGTTTTTAAAATGTCAACTGAATAACATGCATAAACCCAGAAGTAGATGCAGCAATGCAATGTGAAGAAATTAATTTCATAACACCTGAGTACAGCAATAGTTGAAATGAAGTACAGAATGAAAAGCAAAGAGGTCAGGACTCATTGACGTCGTCAGGACTGGTCGAAGCGGTCAGGACTGGTTGAAGCAGTCAGGACTGGTCGAAGGGGTCAGGACTGGTCGAAGCGGTCAGGACTGCTCGAAAGCAGTCAGAACTGGTTGAAAGCGGTCAGGCCCGGACTCACCTCCACAAACAGGAAGCAGGGCACGATGCTGCTGCTGTTCTTCACTCCCAGCTTTTCTCCTGCCATTTTTCACTTTCCTCTTTCCTTCAGCTCTCCCTCAGTCCTGAAACACACAGAACCACGCAGAACCACAGCTAAGAAAACAGCCTGGCCCATACACACAGAGAACCATGCAGAACCACAGCTCAGAAAACAGCCTGGCCCATACACACAGAGAACCACGCAGAACCACAGCTAAGAAAACAGCCTGGCCCATACACACAGAGAACCCACGCAGAACCACAGCTCAGAAAACAGTCTGGACCATACACACACAGAACCACACAGAACCACAGCTAAGAAAACAGCCTGGCCCATACACACAGAGAACCCACGCAGAACCACAGCTCAGAAAACAGTCTGGACCATACACACACAGAACCACACAGAACCACAGCTCAGAAAACAGCCTGATCCATAAAGTCATAGAACCAGATACGGTGGAACCACAGTTTGGAAGACAACAGGATCCATAAACGCACAGAAACACTGTTCTGAACCACAGCCCACAGAATGACTGGGATTTGAACCACAGCCAACACAATCACTGGGATTTGAACCACTGCGAAGAAGATGACCTGGTTCTTCAGCACACACAACCACACCCCCAAAAACATTGCAGACATCTGACAGGAGCTCCCTGAACAGCGCATACAGCAGGACAGCTCTGAGCAAGCCCCAGTGCCCGGGACACCCAGTTTGGGGAAAAACAAGTAGAGAAAATCTAGAAGCTAATCTGGAAGCGCACAAACTCCAGTCGTGACACTGACGTCATCTCCTCCCAAACGGGCCGGGCGGATCAGGGGAAAACAAACGGCGTTCCGAGCCGCCGCAGCCAGGAGCTACAGAGGAGGCGGGAATCGTGAGGCCGTGGCGGGTCCCACCCGCACATCCGGCAATCCTCCGATCAATTATACATCCGGCCCCCACAGGCCCGGGGCCCGCGCGTTTCCCATGCACCAGCGCCACAGCGCCGGCCGCGCTCCGGCTTTTACCCCGCGTCCCGGCAGGGGGGATGAATAAGCCATGAGGCTGGCCTTTTAGCGGCCGGAGAGAGAGGCGTTTCTGAAGCCCGTGGGCGAGGGGGCGGGAGAGGAACACGCTGTAACTGTCACCGCCGAGGACGGACACGCCGCCTAACGAAAAGGCGCTCCGCGCGTCCGTCCCAAATTCAACACGCACGCGCGCGCCCGCTCTCTCTCCGAGAGGATTTCACCACCTCGCAAATGCTCACATCTCAGAGTCGCCGCTTTTCTGGCTTGTGTGGTGCACGCCAGGGATCACCGGATCTGGCCCTCGAATCCAAATCGGACCCAGGCTTTCTTTTCTAACGTGTACGTAACTGAACAATTAGTGCTGCTGTTTGCTGTGGCCAGACTGTCTTCACACCTGACTCCCAGGTAAAGGGCGGGTGGAAAGCCAGCGGTTTCAATTCAAAGCCGCGCATTGGCGCGAAAGAGCCTGGCCAAAGAGAGCAAGTGGCAGCATTACAGACACGACCCCACTGGATGGCTGCTGAACGCCTGCCAGCTTCACTCAGACAGGAGACCATCAGGCAGGGAATGAGCCCTACTGAAGCACATCTTTTTACTTTATTATCTCCATTCATACATATAAAATACACGCACAGGAAATTGCTTCTGAAACCTTCACACAGTCAATAGCCATAATAATGATAAGGCGTGCCATATTCCTCCCGGAGTCAAACTACATAGCATCTTTGAAGACCCTGAAAAGTGGTATAATAAATAAAATGCATTGCTGTTGTTGGTGTTATTATTACAGGCTATGACCATCATTTGTCTGTTTAAGTACTCACTTTTATTGCCAAAATGTGGGACAAAAAGAATGTGGTAGGAGAGAGGGGGAGATAGTCTGACCCTGCTGAGGCCTGGCTGAAGAGTCTCCTGGACAAATCAGCGAGAAAGAAGGATAAAGATGAGGTGAAAGAGGCCATGGTGGCACAACAGGCTAAGACGCAGCGGACTTGCGGTTGCAGTTCGCTGCAGTTGCGCACCGGGGATCGGGGTTCGATTCCCGGTCCTGCCAAAAGCCAAGTTTGGCCGGCTCACGTGGAGCAGCATAATTGGCTCGCTGCTCCAGAGGGAGGGACTTGGCAGGGTTAGTAGATCGCCGCACAATAAAGCACCTCGGGTGCCTCGGAATCACGGTCACGAGCATGAGACGAAACGGCTTGAAGAAGGCTCTAATTGAATCAGACGGGGTACAATTGGCTACCAAATTGGAAGAAAAAGGGAAAAATATCTGAAATAAATGTTAAAAAAAAGATGAGGTGAAAGAAAGGCTGCTGATGGACAGAGGAAAGAGGAAAGATACGGAGGCGAGAGAACGAGAGAGAAAAGGCAGAAACAGGTAGATGGATTTGATAAATGAAAGGGCTGGAGGACAGAAAAGGTGAACAGGAAACGGAGAACACCCCCACTGCACAGTATCCCCATCATACAATCAACAATATACACTCCCTCAGTACTTTACTAGCTATTTATTAGACGTATTGGTGTTCTGCTGCTGTAGCCCATCCACTTAGAGTTATGACGTTTTGTGTGTCCAGAGATGCTCTCCCGCATACCCCTGTTGCACTGTGTGGTTATTTCTGTTACTGTCACCTTCCTGTCAGCTTTGACCAGTCTGGACATTCTCAGACCTCTCTCATTAACAATGTGTTTTTGCCCGCAGAACTGCTGCTCACTGGATGTTTTTTGTTTTACACACCATTCTCTGCAAACTATAGAGACTGTTGTGTGCGAAAATCCCAGGACAACAGCAGTTTCTGAAATACTCAAACCTGCTTAGATCAAAGTCACTTAGATCACACTTCTTCCCCATTCTGACATTAGGTCTGAAACACAGCTGAACCTCTTGACCATGTCTACATGCTTTTATGCATTTAGTTGCTGCCACATGATTGGCCGACAAAATATTTGCATTAACAAGCTGGTGGACAGGTCTACCTAATAAAGTGCTCACTGAGTGTACGATCATGTGTAAGGCTGCCATATGTCCATATAGACGAGGCCCTGTAGTGCCCCAGGACAGTGCTCTAATTGGACAGAGAGATGTGGATCAGTGTGCTATTTTTACAGCACGTTTGTACATCCACACAGAGCCGTCTCTGACATGGACTTCCCTTTACCCTCACTGCTGAACCCCAAGGAAACCACACCCCCAGTTTCTCACTGCTAAGACTGCCTGTGTTTGTGTGCATACGTGTGTGTGTGTGTGTGTGTGTGTGGGTGTACATGCATGAGTGTGCAGGGTGTGTGTGTGTGTGTGTGTGTGGGTGTGCATGCATGAGTGTGTAGGTTATGTGTGTATGTATGGGAGTGCATGAGTGCAAATGCATGGTTGTGTGCATGTCTGGGTGTGCGTGCATGTGTGTGTGCATGTTTGTGTGTGTGTGCATGGTCGTGCGCATGTTTGTGTGTGTGTGCATGTTCGTGTGCGTGTTTGTGTGTGTGTGTGTGTGTGTGTGTGTGTGTGTTACTGCCCATCTCTGCTTGGACGGCATTGTGGAGCACGTTCACCTGGCTGCTATGTACAACACACCCAGCTGCCTGCAGAGCTCCCTCACAATCCCAGCACCCCCCAAAACAATGAGACAATAACACACACCCCACACACACACACACACATTAGAACAGATACACACAGACAATAACATACACATGCCTGCACACACACACACACACACACACACACATTAGAATAGATACACACATATATAATAATACATATGCTTCCACACAGAATAACACACACACACAGACACACATTATAACACATGCACATACAGACAATAACACACACACACACACACACACACATTATAACAGATGCTAGCACAGACAATAACACACACATGCATCCACACATACACATTATAATAGATGCTAGCACAGACAATAACACATACACAGACACACACGTGGTACACATACACACACTCCATCGATGCAGACACATAACAGATGAACACACAGAGCTTGCACCACCATAGAATGAATTGGAGAGACCATCTACCCCAGTGCTATGGACCAATGAGTGAGGTGGGATCCCCTCAGTCCACTCACTCACTCACTCCAGCCCAAACACACCACCTCCTGTGTGCAATGAAACACACCCCAGGAAGAAAAACCCCCAAACCCAGCACCAGGACCTCACAAACAGAGCAGTCCTCGCGACCTCAGTCAGTTTTCCAGTGAGCCCGGCATGCGGGAGAGGGGCACACGCCTCTTACCTCGCGGTGCTGTGGCTTCGGATTCCTACACGGGAGCCATGCCTGGCGTCGGGGAGGAGACGGAGAGCGCTAGAGCTTTTAAACACTGCCGTGGACGGACCTCCAGGGGGGTGTGAGGGGGCCCTTCTTCTGCGGTCGCTGCTCACTGCTCGTTCCTCTCCCTCTCTCTCTCTCTGTTCAGTTAAATCAAAGCGCCTCTTCCCTCCTCCTGCCTGGTCCAGCGTTGGGCTGCAGACTGGGTCTTTGTGGACACACACTCAAATCGGCGCGCACGAAATAAAAACGAATCTCCGCCGTCTTCCCTCCCTCCTCCGCTCCCGTTGCCGTGGCAGCTTCTCCCCCCGCCCCCCTCGGCGTCGCGCAGATCTGGAGATGCGGCTAATTAATTAAGTGGCGGAAATGTCTGTCTTCAGCGGCGCTTCCCAGTACAGCTGTGGAGGAGACAGCGAGAGTGAGAGGGAGGGAGGGAGGGAGCGAGAGAGAGAGAGAGAGAGAGAAGGTTGTGAGAGGGGAGGAGAGAAGCTCATTCGTATTCGAAGCGTGCCTCTTTCCTGGGCGAATGGGGAGCGGGCGTGAGGCAGAGGGGCCGGTAACGGCAGCCAGACAGCTCAGGTGGGCTCAGGCCGGTCATTCTGTGACCAGAGCACGCTGCGAGGGTAATGACACCGCCTGCCCCTGCGGGTCATCCAACGCGGGCCCCGCCCTTCCGTCAGAACGCCCGGGCGTGCGTAAGGCCGGCGCTGTTGTAAACATTGGCCAAACTAGAGATTTTTATGTGTTAATGCCCACTGTTTTGCTGAGCTATATGACTATGGAAAGTAGGGAAATGAATATTCAGTATGTCAGCAGAATGATGGATGTTCGCATAAAGCGATGTGTACTTCCGCAAATGCACGTACGTTCCGTTAGCAATTTTCCTGTATTTTTTAAAAGAAAGACACACTGTTTTGTGTGGCTGAGGCTAGATAATAACAATAGAAATGATCATTTTAATGATACGGCGCTTTGTTTACATGACGCCCAAAGTGCTTACAGTACCAAAATAAAAATGGCAAAAAGAAGAGAACGTACCAGAAATAATGGCACAGAAATAACAGCCCACTGTACAAGCGTGAGCAACCTTCCAGGAACGAGCACTGAATCGTGAAGTCAAATTAGTCACAATTTACCAGAAATGTCACAACATTACATAATACAAATAATTCACTTCCCTCCAAATCCAGATGCAATTATGTGAGATTTTAAGCTTCTGTGTGAACACACTAAAGGCACGGTGTGGCTTTAATTATTTATTTTTATTTACACAAGAATAAGCCGTCTGATTTCTCCCTCGCCTCTTTTGCACAGGATACGCAACCTTGTGACGGCCACATACACAATCGCGCTTACACAAAGGCGCACAGCAGCGTTAAAACATCATCAAAGCCGTTAAAACGTGACTATAAACGGCACATTTAGGGTACGGTCCTTTCTGAAAGCTGCTCGCCGTGGGCAGCAGAGCAGGGATTGGATCTTCATTTGTTGCTCCGTTTACCTCCCCTCCCCCTGCGATTCATTATTAACACAGGGACATTACAGAGAGCCAGCTGAGAGCCCTGTGCAGCCCACAATGACCTACATAAGAGCTGATATCAAATAAACACTAACATCATCAGCAATAAAGCAAATACCACTACTACTATTACTTTCAGCCACTGCTGCTACTACTATGAAAAAGTGTTGCACTTCAGATAAGAGCGTCTGCCAAACGCCTAAATTGTAATGTAATAATAATAATAACAATTGCAGTAGTAATAGCAGTAATAATAACAAAGATACATTGGTAGTGGATTGTATTTATGCACACACTGTACACACACACACACACACACACACACACACACACACACATATTAAATAGAATGCGGACCTGAGACAGTTCCCCTGTATCAGTGGAGCGGACACTGCAGCCCTACAGTTGTGAAGCACCGTACGGAGCTGATGCCGTACTGATTCAGAGGGCACTGGGTCTGTCTCAGGGGTCCTGCTCTTCAGCTGACTGATTGCTACAGACATACAGACAGGGCTGGGGGTGTGGACGATTGAGAGTGACGGGGTGGGGGGTAGAGGGTGACGGGGTGATGGGGTAGAGGGTGATGGGGTGGGGGGGTGATGGGGTACAGGGTGATGGGGTGGGGGGGTGGGGGGTAGAGGGTGATGGGGTGGGGGGGTGGGGGGTAGAGGGTGATGGGGTGGGGGGTAGAGGGTGATGGGGTGGGGGGATGGGGGGTAGAGGGTGATGGGGTGGGGGGTAGAGGGTGACAGGGTGATGGGGTGGGGGGTAGAGGGTGATGGGGTGATGAGGTGGGGGGTAGAGGGTGATGAGGTGGGGGGTAGAGGGTGACAGGGTGATGGGGTGGGGGGTAGAGGGTGATGGGGTGGGGGGTTGAGGGTGACGGGGTGGGGGGTAGAGGGTGATGGGGTGGGGGGTAGAGGGTGATGGGGTGGGGGGTAGAGGGTGATGGGGTGGGGGGTTGAGGGTGACGGGGTGGGGGGTAGAGGGTGATGGGGTGGGGGGTAGAGGGTGACGGGGTGGGGGGTAGAGGGTGATGGGGTGGGGGGTAGAGGGTGACGGGGTGGGGGGTAGGGGGTGATGGGGTGGGGGGTGGGGGGTAGAGGGTTATGGGGTGATGGGGTGGGGGGTAGAGGGTGATGGGGTGATGGGGTGGGGGGTAGAGGGTTATGGGGTGATGGGGTGGGGGGTAGAGGGTGACGGGGTGGGGGGTAGGGGGTGACGGGGTGGGGGGTAGGGGGTGATGGGATGATGGGGTGGGGGGTAGAGGGTGACGGCGCGGGGGTGGTGGCGTTTTTGTACTTGGGACTTGATTTTGTGGTTGCCACGGAAACCCGGCATCCTTTCCGCACACAGTCCGAGATCAGATTGCCGTTATTTATCAGCCTGCTGATGTAAAGACAGACAGATGTGCGATCACAAGGCCGCACGGGCCAGGAACGGTGCTATTATATCTGAGGCAAAGAGAGACAAAGAGGAAGAGAAAGAGGGAGTGTGAGAGAGAGGGAGGGGGAGGGAGAGAGAGAGAGGGAGAGATAGAGAGAGAGAGAGAGAGGGAGAGATACACCTGCACAATGGCCAGCTTGCATATGCACCTCGAAAAGAAGGCACACAGCCAAAAACTACTGCCAACGGGATGGACACTGCTGCACAAATTAGGACACCTGGCATGCACAAACACACACACACAATAACAAGTACATGCACACAAACACACATCATAACAGATACACACACGCATAGACACACACAGACACGCACAATCAGCCACAGCTTCACAAACACCCAAAGGTATGCTGGCCCTCGCACAAAGACTCACACGTAACTGACAGACTGACCAACGCCCCCTCTGCGTTTGGGAGCTGTGTGCGCCAATCCCTCGGCTGCCTGCCGCCAGTAAACAAAGCCGCGGCCCTGTCCCTTTCTCCCCACCGCGTGTGCGTGGGAGTCAGCTACCCCGCGCTCTCGCAGCAGACCGACAGCAGGGATCCAGCACGCTCATCTCTGGCTCCTCTCTCCGCCTGCCACAGGGCACCCAGGGACAGCATCGACAGCAGACAAACCCCAGGACAACATCAGCAGCAGACAAACCCCAGGACAACATCAGCAGCAGACAAACCCCAGGACTACATCAACAGCAGACAAACCCCAGGACAACATCAGCAGCAGACAAACCCCAGGACAACATCAGCAGCAGACAAACCCCAGGACAACATCAGCAGCAGACAAACCCCAGGACAACATCGACAGCAGACAAACCCCAGGACAACATCGACAGCAGACAAACCCCAGGACAACATCAGCAGCAGACAAACCCCAGGACAACATCAGCAGCAGACAAACCCCAGGACAACATTGGCAGCCAAAAAAACCCCAGGACAACATCAGCAGCAGACAAACCCCAGGACAACATCAGCAGCAGACAAACCCCAGGACAACATCGACAGCAGACAAACCTCAGGACAGCATCGACAGCAGACAAACCCCAGGACAACATCAGCAGCAGACAAACCCCAGGACAACATCAGTAGCAGACAAACCCCAGGACAACATCGACAGCAGACAAACCCCAGGACAACATCAGCAGCAGACAAACCCCAGGACAACATCGACAGCAGACAAACCCCAGGACAACATTGGCAGCCAAAAAAACCCCAGGACAACATCAGCAGCAGACAAACCCCAGGACAACATCAGCAGCAGACAAACCCCAGGACAACATCGACAGCAGACAAACCTCAGGACAGCATCGACAGCAGACAAACCCCAGGACAACATCAGCAGCAGACAAACCCCAGGACAACATCAGTAGCAGACAAACCCCAGGACAACATCGACAGCAGACAAACCCCAGGACAACATCAGCAGCAGACAAACCCCAGGACAACATCAGCAGCAGACAAACCCCAGGACAACATCAGCAGCAGACTAACCCCAGGACATCATCAGCAGGAAACAAACCCTGGGAAGGGTGTTGGCCAACACCATATCCTCACAAACTAACCATGTGTGGGCAGTTCATTCTGTGGGTGTGTCCCAATAATACTAAATTGCATCGTCTGTTCCTCCACTCGCAGCAGAACCTCAAGAATAAAAACCCTCAGAAGCAAACCCCCCAACCCGGCAGTCTGCCAAATACATGTGAAGAGTGTGGAATCTACTTCTTTGAATGTCTGTAACTCTGAAATGTTTGTAACTTACAAATTGACATAAAGAATCAACTGTAGCATATGTATGCTGATTACAGAGAAACCAAAAGCTAAGGACACATAAATCCCACCTCCAATGTGAGGAAAGGATTAAGACCAATATTCATCCACATAACCAAAAGCTAAGGACACAACACATAAATCCCACCTCCAATGTGAGGAAAGGATTCTGACCAATATTCATCCACATAACCATGCATTATTACTCAGGCGACATGGCTCAGGCAGTAAGAGCAGTCGTCTGGCAGTTGGAGGGTTGCCGGTTTGATCCCCTGCCCGGGCTGTGTCGAAGTGTCCCTGAGCAAGACACCTAACCCCCAAATGCTCCTGACGAGCTGGTCGGCGCCTTGCATGGCAGCCAATCGCCATAGGCGTGTGAGTGTGTGTATGAATGGGTGAATGAGAAGCATCAATTGTACAGTGCTTTGGATAAAGGCGCTATATAAATGCCAACCATTTATAACCAAATATTCTGTCTTAAGGGTACAATAAGTTATTTCAGACTTCTGATGGTCAAGAGAGGAATAGCAGCAACAAATACCATCAAACCACAACACTGTTTGACATTGAAACGCCATTGGCTGTGGCAATTAGAACCAATTTTCAACCAATAAGCTTGAATTATTGTACAGTTATACAATGTTTTGGTACAGCGTCAGGCCATCACAACTGTATATTTTGATACCTGAATTTAAGGACTATAAACACAGGCAGAGGGTGAGTCTACATGTCAGTGAGCTTTTTTATTGATGGGAAGAGAATGTAATAATGTTACCTATTGTATCTTTAAATTAGTCCTGATGAAGTGCATACTGGATCTCTAAACTCTTTTGATGTTGAATTAACGCAACTTGAATAGACTATTAGGTAACGCCACATTATTTGATGTTACATTCCTAGGGCTGTTTATGAAGTCCTTCTGACTCTGATACCTGGGGTTATCCCCAAAACAGGTGTGCTGGCTTTTGCTTTCCGCCTTAATATCAGCAAACCAATGCAGACCCATGAAACCAGGTGAGGTGAGTTAACTGTGTAATCAACTGCTTTAATAGATCAATTAAGTGCTGAGTAACAACGAAAGCCAGCACGCCCTACGGCTCCACTGTGGACCACTACCCTAAAACATAATTCTATATTCAATCTCTAATCTCTAATTCACATCTATGTTGTGTCAGAGACTTGTAGGCATTTAGATACTGAACACTATTTATTAAGCCTTTTACAAAAATAAATAATTAATAAAAACATTTGGTAGGACACATTTTCCCCTCATGAAAATCCACATTTTATTGATGTCACACTCACGTTTGAAAATATAGCCTATACTTTATTGCCACTATAATTTTTCGAACAATAAAAATAAATTGTATTATTTGCAATATTTTGGTATATTAAAACTACATATTAATTTTACTTAGGCTTGAATATTACCTTATCGGTTATATTACAGAATTTATTCTTCCAGAAAAATACAATCAACCAGCCAACAGCCGTATTCCAATTTCACTAGATGAAATACAATCCAAGATGGTTAATATTTTATTATCCCACAGTAGGATTCAAGTGTCATCGTTCAGCGTCCGTTTTTAATGCTTTTATTTTTTTTCATCTTTCAGTTATATTCCAATCACTTTCTAACGTACATGCAGGCTTCATACCCTGCTATAGCCTGTGCGTAGGGCACACGTTTTCAGCAATTTATAACTATTCTTCTATATACGCGCTGTCAGCAAAATCGACAATCTGAACTGATCCGCTGCTGTTAGTTAGGCAAGTCATGTACATAAATTGTCAATATTTTGCTAGTTTTATCTGCTTCCTTCGATGACTGTTGATACCGGCAAAAGTTAGGCTGACGGATATAACAGGAAGCAAACCCGCTATTTCGGAAAATACAAACCATAAAGGGGGTTGGCCTCATAACACAGGAACTCGAGTCAGGTAGGTAGTCAGTTCAGACTATTTCTCTGTTAATTGTGGACATATATAGGCTTTCGAGGGGAAAGCAGTCGTAGCCTACCCACAGTCATTTATATGTTGTCTTTTGTTGAAGGAAATACTCTCTGTTTAAGATATGTTCTTCTCTAAAATACTACGGGGCTTTGAGCATAGTTTGCCTTGGACTCTCCACTCTGACAAACAACAGAACTAAATTGTCTCTCCCTATTATGAAGACTTTACACTCGCATTTCACTCTGCCCAAAACATTTGTGCGAGGTTGGGAATATTGCGCGCTTCACTATTCGTGGAATCGTACTGTTGTCGAACGCGTATAGGTATCGATTCGTTCTTTTTCCACCTTGAGTTGGACTTTCGTCACGCCAGGTAAGGGTGTCGCGAATTTTATTTATTTTATTTTTTAAAGCATATTATGGTTTGATTTATTTAGTGATTTTCTCTTTCAAATATTACCTTTCAATCGTGTGAAGGACAAATTTGGCTTTGCGAAATCTCTTGAGCCACTGCCAACTCTTTATTCACGGTCGCACAGTCGTGTACGCGCGCGCAACCTCTGTGGTCACTCACTTTATAATCTATGTGTGTTGTGCTCTACATGTAACGGTATTACATAAAACCCATAATAACACTTTGATGTTATTCAGTATGCATGAGGAATTGGATTTAAGTTAATACAATATGTTAAATTATAGAGTTGTTTTTGAGTTGAGTTTGAGTGACGGGCAACAATTTAGACCGCGCTCCATTAATTGTGAACTGCGCCAATGATTAGTACTTTCAGGCAAACTTGACACATGTGATCAAATAAGCAGGATGCCTTGATTAATCCTTTCAGAGATTAAGTTTGAGATTTTTTCTCTTTGAACAATTGCTCAGTGGCTTCTAAATCAAGTGTTTATGTAGGAATGTTTGGTTTAAAGGGTCAGACCATTGTTTTTTTTTTAGCAGATTTTCCAGCATAAAACTTCACAACACTGCCAGTCGGGCCACCTATTTAGTTTAGTGTTTTAAAGTAGATCATGTTAAGTTATGCATTTCTGACAGCACCTTACATTTAGTGTGATGGTCTACTGTCAGGTTTTTAGATCTTAAATAGACACTGTATAATGCTTAATAATTAGTTGGTGTGAACACTTCTTGTTAACAGTTCTCACTCCAGGATTAGTTGATGTGAGAAAAAAACAAACACAAGTTTGTGTGAACTGGTGTTAACTGATTACAGTGTGGGTGTTCTTTAAGCTGGCATCAGACATCACTGCACGTCATTTCCCAGTAATGAAAGAAGTAGGCCCAGCAAAGAAAGTATCGGGCTGAGTAATGGGTATTCTGCATATTGGTTGCTGCAGGACCAGCTTGGAAAATGATTTAAATGTGTAATTCATAAACACAGGGGTCTAGGGTTCTTTACATTGGTCCTAGCAACCAAAATGTCTCCGGTTGATAACTACTGCTGCATTCCTAACACATTGTTAGTCACACGCCCCTGCTGTGCAATGCTCTGAAGGCCAGAGAACACACACCCCTCTTGCGCAATTATCTTTCCACGTGGTCGATGGCCAACACGTATACGTGTGTAAGCGAGGGCGGAGTTTCAGGCCAGAAGTGTTCAGCGTGTTAGCCCTGTGACGGACTGCGCGGTCGTGCCACGCTGCGGAACGCTGCTCTTGTGAGTTAAACAGGCGGGAATAATGTGCGTTTGAATGTGCTGAAATGACCCTGTAGATGAGGCCGCGTTACGTGCGTTTCCTGCGTGAGCCACGCGGAGTGGCCCCCGCTGTCAGTGCGCCTAGCCGCGCGGAGTGGCCTCTTTACCGCACCGGCAGGCCTACGAGCAGCCAGCCTCAGCCTGGGGCACGAGAGGCACGCGATACTGAGAGACACCCACACACTCTTAAACTGCTCAAAATGGAGAAGGGAACACGTGGTCTGTGTGTGTGTGTGTGTGTGCATTCAGTGAGGGGGCAGAGCCTGGGAGGGGTGTTGTGACAAGACCAGAGATCTCAGACTCCATCTGCACAGAGCTTTTAACAGCTCCCCTGCACAGCAATAAAAGACCTGACCTCTCCACACACACACACACGCACGCACACACATACACACATACACATGCTCACACACACACACACACACGCACATACACATGCTCACACACACACACACACACGCACGCACACATGCTCACTCACGTACACGCACTTACTTTCAAAGGATCCAGAGTGATCGACTTACAAATTAGGGCAGCGTCAGGAGTGAACACTGAACACGGCTAGGATCAATGATTATCCCCTAAGTGCCATGAAAACAATACAGAGTAAAGTGCGTACAGTATACATCCAAAGTATACATCCAGCTCAATACAAAGCTAGCGATAGGAGTGCATCATAGAACATAATACTAAGGTCCAAGCATAAGTGCATTGTGGGTAAGCAATACTGTTAGTCAAGGGTATAGGTTAGGGTGGAGCGTGTCAGGTGCTGTGGGTAGAATGGGAGTGAGGTGTTACTTGAAGGGGTGAGTTTTCAGTTTGTGACCAGCACTGGGGAGTGGCTCTGTAGGTCTGACTGGTCTAGGGGGGAGGTTGTTCCAGCAGCTGGGAGTCAGGCAGGAGGAGAGCCTGCACAGGCCCTGATTCAGCCTGGCTGTATCAGGGAGGGAAACAGACAGCCGGCTGCATGTAGCAGACTGCAGGGAGTGGGGCTGAGCTACAGCCTGGAGGCAGGCAGGAGATGCATTTTTGAGCAAGAGATGAGTATCTTTGAGCAAGAGCTGCATCTTGGAGCAGGAGATGAGCATCTTTATGCAGGAGATGACCGTCTTTGAGCAGGATGAGCATCTTGGTGCAGGAGATGAGCATCTTTATGCAGGAGATGACCACCTTTGAGCAGGAGATGTGTCTTTGAGCAGGAGCTGCAGCTTTGAGGGCCTTGTGCTGTTGGTTATGATGTCACTGATGTGTGAGAAATGGGCAGGTTGAAGATGAACCGGGCTTCAGCATTCTGGATGAGTTGGAGGGGTTTCACAGAAGAAGACTCCCCAGTTAGGAGGGAGTTGCAGTAGTTCAGTCTGGAGTTCACTAGAGGGTCTTGGGCCAGGGCAGACTTGGGCGGACCCTCTTGTGTGAGAAGGTCTGAATCAATGAATGTTGCACGGTGCAAATCTGCAGTGGTGGGTGATGGTAGCAATATGGGCAGCATAGGTAGCTGTAAAAGCTCGTCTTAGCTAGAGGGTTTAAAAAAACAGAAAAACGCCAGCCCCCTCCTGTCTCCAGCTAGGCACTTCAATCCTGCACTTTTGCACTTGCTACTAAATTACTCTGTCTGATTTAGCGCTCTTCAAAGAGCTCTTTCATGCATCAGACACTCACAAGCATAATAAAGGCGGTGTGCTCATGCCTGTTATGACTGTAATAGGTGCAGCCATCTGCAGGGCCAACAGAGTCTCCCCATTAGAGGCGGTGCGGAGGGGGGGAGACGGGGCCTTGTGATGGAGCCAGGATCTCTTTCTTAGTCGCGCCCCAGTTCACCGCCAGTAGCACAGCGAAATGCTGGCATCTTCGCCGTTTAGCGGATTCTCTTATCCAGAGCGACCTGCAATTAGTGCAACAAAGAAAAGCAGTTTCCTAAACCAGCATTCCAAGAAGCAGTTGACGAGAGTGTAATGGTTGGGGCGTAACACGCTGGCGATCGGCAATACTGCATCACCAGAATTGGCATGCAGAAGGGAAGGTAGAGAGGGTTTTTTTCTTTTTTTTGGAAGACCTGAGGAAGATCCAGACAGGATCAAAATGACTGTTTTCTAATTTGTACGTATCGCCAATTAAAGGTGTATTGGAGTCCAAACGTGTGCAGGCTTTTTAAAAATTATTATTTATGAATTACCTCAGCCCAGCGCCTTGTTTCAGGATGTGCGTATGAGTATGTATACACATCCCAGATATTTCAGGCTGGAGTTGCATGCCTGTAGTATCACCCGAATTCTGCTGCTAAAAAGTGTTTGCCAACAGACAGAACAGACAGCTGGGAGATAGGCCTCTGCAAACACCTATATTTAGAGGAAAATATTGCTTAGAGAAATTAGATCTCTATTGTCACTGTAACCTAGTAACAGGAGAATGGGCCATCATATACGAAAAATGAGGAAGTGTTCTCCGTGAACTTGCCTGGTTAAAAATAGGTTACGTAAATACAATAAGTGGGGCAACTCCTAGCAGTAACTTGATCCAAAGACTGGTTTTTGGTCGAAAAGGTTTTGGCAAGAGACTGACTGACAATTCATTTTAGCTCTGCCCATTTTGGAGTTTTATAAAATAATAAAATAGGGTTTGGGCAGTTGTGATGTCACAGACAAGAGCCAGAAATTCCACCAATCACAGGCAACGTCAGTGATAATTAGTGGATCGTGGAAGTATCCACCAATCACCATCAGTGTTGTCATAATTGATTGTTGCCAACAAAACTCTGATTGGTGGGGCTCCTCTATGTTTTCTGCTAGAAAGGTGACATGACTGTCTCATCCTTATTTCCTTATTTTGGGGTGCGTTGACAGAAATAGGGTGAGACCCTGTTAATTCTGTCTGACACCGTCTGGCACCTCTCCAGTGAGAAGGCTGGATGGCCACATAGCACACTGCGGTTTCAGAAGTGACGAAAAGTTCATCCAGAGCACAAAATCAACTTACTGTGCTTTTCCACTTACCCAGGGTATTGCTGAAGCAACCTTTAATACAACGTTGACACCACCCCAGAACACGCATGGTGTTTTGGTTAAGACTTTGCGTGGATATACACAGTTGTTGTACCTTGCCGAACAATGTTTTCGATGAAACTGTGCAGAAATTACTCTCTTTAGATGCTTGTGTGTAACATGGCTTGGGCTCCATTGAGCTCCACTGTATCTGAGTGAGCTCCAGTGGATATCTAGAAGATGTATCAAATCTCTGTGAAACACTCTGGATAGGTAGATGGTACTCCAGGTATCTGGAAACACACCTTATTTTCATTTTGGGGGTGAACTTTAACTGTAATGTAATACCCATTAACCTCCGCAGGCGCATCCAGAAAATAAGATTAGCTGAAGAGGAAACGGCGTGACTGTGCTGTGATGACAGGGAGCGCTGTGTGGGATGTGTTTTGCCTGTGTCGATACGCTGCTGTGCTGCTTCAGAATGGGCAGTCATTCCCTCCTCCATTTCATCACACAGGAGCTGCTGCAGCCAGCGTCACTGATGAATTATTTGTATTTTTACTGCGAATGTCAAAGACTAACCGTAACTGGTGAATCATTCTATCGAACCCTCTGTCACACACACACACACACTCGCACACACTCACACAGGCACACGAATACACACACACACGCACACACTTTCGTACAGGCACATACACACACTCGCGCTCTTGTACAGGCACACACACACTTTCGTACAGGTACACACACAGATACACACACACTCTTGTACAGGCACACAGACACACACAGACACACACGCACACACACTCTTGTACAGGCACACAGACACACACAGACACACACTCTCATACAGGCACACAGACACACACACACACTCGCACACGGGGATGCTGAACGGGGCTCATGCATTAGGAATTCTGCTGGTGCTGTGGTTTCCTTTGTGTGTCCATGGACAGAGAGAAGTGCAGAGTCTGTGTGACAGAACTGCCTACTGCAGCCTGAAGCACGCAGATCTGAAACAGGAGCTCAGACCAACAGTAAGCCATTACGCTATCTGGACACACATGCACAAAGCATCTCAGTGTACAGCGGCTGATCTCAGATCAGGGTTCCCGCATTGATGTCCTAACCATATCCATTATGGGCTATAGTGCAAAACTGATCTCTGATCAGTACTTCTCTGAGATGTGTTATGAATATGTGCGGAGGGTTTATCCAGGATATATGCAAAGGCCTATTTTTGGAGCCTGTTTACAAACATTCCAGTTGTGCCTCTGTCTGTGCTGGAGTCCAGATGTTTGGGTGGAGGTGGCGCCTCCTTTGCCACCTCCTCGTTCTCCACGGGACTGGATGGCCGGCAGGCTCCAAGGTCTCCCCGCTGAGTGAAACATCGGGGCTCGTGTTTTTGGGTGGCGCACATCGTTGTCACCTTTCTAAAGCTGGTGGTGAAACGATATGAAATGATATTTTTAAAAAGTTTCCCCAGCTGGCCACACTCGATGCCGTGTCCCACTGCAGCAGTGTGGACAGAGTGGACTCACTGCTTCTTCCTGTGAGTGTGCTGCTTTTAACAGGACTGTGGATTTACTCATGTTTATTTCTGTCTCACCCGCTCAGAAGAAACGGGGTTGTTTTTATTCACCCGGTCTCTCCCGGTTTGCAAGGACTGTTCTGTGGGTTCCTACGCACCTCCTCTGCCAGGTGGGAGGAGAACTCTACCCAGAATCCACTGCTTCTTTCCCCTCTACGGATATGGAGTTGGACGAGGACATGTCATTGTATAGCTTGTGCAGGTAAACCGTAGGCATTTAATCTACCTGGAGTTACTATTGTGAGAGTTCAGGATGTTCTGCCAACAGAGATCCCTTTGTAATCGGTTGAAGTTAAGGCCAATTACGCGTCAACTGCTGTAGGACTTCTGGCACGGGAAGGGTCCAGATTTGATACCAGACCGCAGGGCCCATCTGCACAATGGCCCCTTAAGAATGGCACCTTAAGGGGATGAGCCTCCCAGAGCTTCACAATCTGCTTTTTAACCCTGTAATGTTCTGGAAGTCAGTGTTCTAGAACTTGTTACATCGGAACGTTCAGTTAAGAGGCGATTGTTACATGAGCATTAGAACATTCAATTAAGAGGCGATTGTTACATCAGCATTAGAACGTTCAGTTAAGAACATTCTGATCACATATTCGTGACCTCACACCTTCGGGGGTTAAGGAAACTCTCGACATGCAGATGTACTGATGTAACCATGAATAATGTAATGTAATGTAAATTACATCAAAGTAAGCTCTGTAAGACAAGCCCTCACTACTCCCCAGTGACCACAGCAGTGAACTATCAGGTCGTATGCTAACGAGCGCCCTCCAGACCCTTATCTCTCCCTACAGCTTCAGGGCTCAGCGCCACTGTCACGGAACACAACGCGCTTTAATCGGATTCACCGCGCCGCTAATGCTAATGAGGAAAAACCATCTGATGCTCGGCGAGCGCTAAGCGACCCTGATTGATGGAGTTAGCAGGCGTGCAGGATGAACCGGTGGGTGGTGTGGAATGACTGGCTGCGGTGGGTGAGGGGGTGGCGGCCATGCGCGCTGGTCTGAAGGTGACGGTAGAGGCGGGTGGGGGGGGCGTGGAGATCAGTCTGGCATGATGTGATTTGGGAGCTGGGAAGTGGAAACCCGTCCAACCCCATTCACAAACCTCTTCCCTAAAGATCTCTCCGATCCGTCTGGACCTTTTCTACACCTGAGAGGACTTTGGGGAAGACCTGGCTACTAGGTAACTCAGAATCTCAGCATCAGCAAACTCAGCATCTGAGCAGCCCTGGACTGGAGGCGTGTTGCTGTTTGTAGTTTGTGGTTTGAGGTGCACTTGTGTGCTCACATGTTATGACAGCAGGGCCCACAGCAAAGCACCGTCACAGACAAGATTGTGCTTCAAGCCTAGCACACTTTCATGTTGGCTGCGCATAAATGCATCCTACCCGCCGGGCAAACCTGCTTCGTTAGCGAGCTTGTTGATAAAGTGCTGTAATGTGATGACATTGCTAAACCAGCGGGCGAAAAAGCAGCGGTGGAGTACAGTGCAGAGCCGGGTTGTAGATTAACATGGCTATCTTTGCCCCTCTTGCCCTCCCCCTCCCCCCCTCTCTCTCTGTGAGCAGGGCTGGAGCATGGGAACAAAGTTTTCCATTCCTCTGGTCTTCAAGGTTATCTGCAAAGAGAGGGAGAGAGGGAGAGAGGGAGAGAGGGAGGGAGGGAGGGAGTGAGTGAGTGAGTGAGAGAGGGAGAGAAAGAGCGAGAGAGAGAGAGAGAGAGAGGGAGTGAGAGAGAGAAAGAAAGAGAGGGAGTGAGAGAGAGGGAGAGAGAGGGTGAGTGAGTGAGGGAGAGAGAGGGAGAGAGAGGGAGAGGGAGGGAGTGAGAGAGAGGGAGAGTGAGTGAGAGGGGGAAAGACATCAGAAGGCATTGTGAGCGAGCGCTTGCTGCAGCTGGTCATTGCCCAGCCCCCTGTGATCTGTTGATCTCCCCCCCCCCCCCCTGTGTCCTATTGGTCGACGGCGCTGAAAGGATTCTGGGTAGTTGCACCGCAGGGAGTGTGAAGAGGTGAGGAGAGTCCTTGCAGTCCTGCTGCTGAGAGTGTGTTGGAGAGAAAGTTTGTGGTAGTGTATTCATGTCTGAGTGTACATGTGAGAGATTTTGTTTGTGTATGTGTGTGTGAGAGTAGTGTCGTATCTATGTAAGAGGCATTGTGTCTTTGTGTATGTGAGAGAGAATGTGCATTACTGTATGTGGGAGAGGGTGAGTGAGTGAGTGAGTGAGTGAGTGAGTGTGTGTGTGTATGTATGTGTGTGTGTGTGTGTGTGTGTGTGTGTGTGAGAGAGAGAGAGAGTGTGGGACAGAGTGAGTGAGAGTGTGTGTAAAAGAGAGAGAGAGTGGGACAGAGTGAGTGAGAGTGTGTTTTTGCATTACTGTGCATCCCTAATCCTAAATACCCCTATTCCTCCCAGTGGAACTGTTTACTGAGCTAATCTATAGTAAAACGGCTCTCCTGCAGCATATCATTGGCAATATTTCCTTCCCTAAGTAGTCAGGAAATGGACTGCATACCAAGTGTCAATCTTTTTTACAGCTGTGCTCTTTTTGTTATTGAGCGTAAAATTTCACTGTTGCTGTGGAGGGAGACACACTGTACTGTCACTTAAATGTCTGCTCAGCATGATGTCATTTCAGTTTGGGTGTAACCTGAGCATGTGGATGTGTAATAATCATAATTTAATTATTTATCTGGCACTTTTATCCAAAGCGACTTACAGTTGATTAGACTAAGCAGGGGGCAATCCCAGCTGGAGCAATGCAGGGTTAAGGGCCTTGCTCAAGGGCCCGACAGCTGTGCAGATCTTATCGTGGCAACACTGGGGCTTTAACCACCAACCTTCTAGGTTCCTGTCATGTAGCTTAGCCATGAGGCTACATGCTGTCCCCTATAGGCTGCCCCCTGTACCTGTTCCCTTCTGTGGGTCAGAGGGAGGGATGCAGAGTGCTGGAGAAAAAGAAGAAGCTTGTGCTCATCTGTCTTCGCTCTATTTCACACGGTGTCTTCAACTCCCGGTCAGCAAGACTACTGGCCCGTAGCGAATTTAAAGATCGAAAGCTTTCAGGGTATTTTTGGTGCTAGTTCTTTGGCATGAGGTTTTTTTTGCCATTCTCTTTTTCAGTGGATTGTGTCTGCGATTGACGATTGTGTGCGAGGATGTCTCTGTGTGTTTGTGTGCAGGGGAGATGAGTATCTGGGCTGGAGACCATCAGATCACACACAAATATACACTAATAGAAGGGCGTGCAGTCATGTACATACTCAAAAACACACACTGTCTGACACGCATACACACACGTGCACCGATTCACACATGCTTACATGCACACAAACCCTGAAATGTAGAGCAAAAGCATAAATGCACTCACCCGTGCACCAACACATGCACCCAAGCATGTAAGCACACACAGAGTACAGATGTGTGCCCTAGAACACACACATGCGCGCACACACAGATGTGTGCCCTGAGGACATGCACGCACGCACACACACACACACACAGGTGTATATTGTACTGTATACACACAGAAACAAAAACAAGTTCGTCCAGACTTGCAAATCATATTGCAATAACAAAGCTCTTCCTTTCAGAAATTACTTTTTCAAGGGCAGATATTATTTTTTCCCATTGTGGTGGTTATTGCTTGTTTTACAGATGAACAAAGGCAGGCTAACGATCAAAGCTTCCCATATTTGAGCAGTGTGTACTGACTCATTAGCAGGGATGAGTAGCAGAAATCCGAGTATTCAGGCAGGAATGCAGACATTAGAGCGGAAACGTCTCTCCCGAAAGAGTGCAGCATTGAGTGCTGCCACAGCGGACCCCTCACAACACAACACAACACCACACAACACCACCACAACACACCACAACACACAACACACAACACAACACCACACCACCACACAACACCACACCACCACACAACACCACACAACACCACAACACACCACAACACACCACAACACAACACAACACAACAACACCACACAACACACACCACAACACCACACAACACAACACACCACAACACCACACCACAACACCACAACACACACCACAACACAACACCACACAACACAACACAACACCACACCACACACAACACCACAACACACCACAACACACCACCACACACAACACCACACAACACCACATAACACAACACCACCACACACCACAACACCACATAACACAATACACCACACAACACCACACAACACACAACACCACATAACACAACACCACCACACACCACAACACACCACAACACCACATAACACAATACACCACAACACACCACCACACACCACACAACACCACATAACACAACACAACACCACACCACACAAGACAACACACAACGCACAACACACAACACCACCGCACACCACCACACACCACAACACCACACAACACCACATAACACAACACAACACCACACAACACACAACACCACATAACACAACACCACCACACACCACAACACACCACAACACCACACACCACAACACACCACAAGACCACATAACACAAAACACCACAACACCACACAACCCCACACACCACAACACCACACAACACAACGCAGCACAACACCACACACCACCACACCACACAACACACCACAACACAACACTTAATGGCAAGAACAGGCCATTCAGCCCAGCAATGCTCTCCTTTCCCTCCCCCTAAATGTACTTACTGCCAGTTTGCCTAAAAGCTAAATAAACACCGTATCAAGCCTGGTCTTGAAACCCCCAGTGTTTCTGCCTCCAGTACATGTAATTGCAAGCTATTCCACACATTGACCACTCACTGTGTGGAAAAAATACTTCATAATCTCACACACTACTCTTCAATGCTGGCATTTATACACACAACATTTTGACCCTCAGGTATACCTTACCTGATAAAGACCTGAGGGGTGTAACAATGGGCCTTTATCATTTATCAATATCCTTGTATGTACGTGTGTAAATTTCTGTGCGATTTAAAACAAACTAACAAATTCAGCTGGATTTATCAAACAAGCGTGGACACACCTTATTTCATTTGCATGTGTGTATATTGAAAAATACCACGCAATCGTACATCAAAAGCCCCTGAAATACCATGTAAGGACCTTGAAATTCCATCATTGCCGGCTATTTAAAGAGAGAAAAAAGACGGGGAGCGGAGATTGAAGCTCTGTTAATGGAAGTACAAGACAAAAATATACGCTCAGCGAGCACTTTATTATGTATTTATTAGGCTTATTTTTTTAGACTCATTGGTCTTCTGCTGCTGCAGCCTAGCCACTTAGAGGTTTGATGCGTTTGACATACAAACTGATCTCAGATCAGCTCACAAAGTCTAGTATAATCCCCGTGGGACATGGAGTGATGGATTTGGGATAATAATGGGGCTCTGTGACACTGCTGTGGGACTCGGTACGCAGAGAGGGCTGGTCGGGGGGAACTCACCTGGCCGCCCTGAAACAGGAGAGCCATTGTCAGAGGTGCCAGGCCCTGGGGAACACTGTGACAGAGGGAGCATTGATGTTTCTGGGGGTCCCAAATGCTCTACCCCATTATGTCAGGGTTATGTCCTTTTGTTACCATTTCCCATCATGCTCTCTGCTCAGGAAGTGGCTGAGTTTGAAGAGTCTGAAGTGACCTCCCACATTTTATACCTCACCTGCGACAGAGCGCTAAGCTCTTCGCAGTGATGACTTAAACACTGACATCTGACGAGTGTAATCAGGAAAATGTTAATGGCACCCATTAACAACAACTGACTGGAATGAATAAAAAATTATTGCAAACATGAGTGTGTGATGTCTACAGTAAAGTAGATGCAATGCATGAAATCAATATTAGCTTCAGTTAATGTTCACATCAACAATCAGAAGGCGGAAAAAATGTGATCTAAGTGAATTTCACTTAATGATTGTTGGTGCCAGACAGGGTGGTTTGAGTATCTCAGAAACTGCTGATCTCCCTGTTTCCCCAGGCCATGGTCAACACTAACACACACTGTTATGGCCTTGTGGTGGCCTCCCGTGGGCTTTTCGACTACAGCTCAATTTGCAAAGCACCACAGGACACTTAGTGGGGCTGATGGGAATTGGAGTCCAGAACTTGCCAGATGCAAGTCGCATTCTGTCGTATGTTTGCCTTGTGTCACTCTGTCTCTTAAATGCAGCTCTAGCATCCTTCTCACCAAAAGTGATTGGCAGGCTTTGATGACGAATTGCATGCCCCCTTTAATTGCTGCTGCCGGGCTCTTCTGCCTCGCCATGGTAACAGCCTGAGCGTGAAAAAGACCTCACACTCCAGGTGTGAGACTAACACGTCAGGTCCCGGCATGGCTTGCACACTCAGGCCTGATCATTTCACACATTCAGGGGCTGTCTTTTCTCCCCTCACTTATCGCACGCACGCACAATCCACTGCATAATCTGTATATGAATCACAGACATAATATGAATATGAATGACTATATATCCAATTCTGCATAAAAGTGTGCCTACTGCTGAAGAGTGCTGCATGCATTCTACTAAATTGAGGGCTATGCGTGTCCACCAGAAATCGCCTTGAGAAAATGTTGGTATTAAAAGCCATCAAGGGAGAAACCGGAGAGTGGAGCTCTCTTATTTTTAGTAATCGCTCAATTAGTCGCCACCTCACAAACCTCTGGCTGTGCGCCATTCTGTGTGTATATGCATTCTACTGAATAAAATAAATTATGCTGAATACCTGTTAATGACACTCATAATGCCACAGGGCCATAGTCTTATACAGTGGTGGGAAAAATGTGGGCATCGCTGATCAAAAAGCCTTTTGCAATTAATATCTAAGTGAAATTGAAGCGAACCTGACCTCAGAACGGTACAACCTTAAACATTACACATTTCTTCCAATTTTAAAGCAACTTTTAAAGGTGACACTGTTTCTGTGAACACTGTGAACCCTGTCAGTTAGTGCTTTGTAACTCCTCCTTGGGCTAAAAGGAAGGTGACAGTGATGCAAACAACCGCACATTAGAACAGTGCTAACATCTCTGAACACACAACGCATCAAACCTCTTAAGTGGATAGGCTGCAGCAGCAGAAGACCAATAAGTCTAGAATACCGAAAGAAGTGCTCACTGAGTGTATAAAAAGCACTATTGTAAAGGTGTCTGTGGCAGGTCCCCAGTGTGGGTCGGGGGCAGGAGACGGCGTGTTCAAGATGGTCCCTGCGCTTTGATTGTAGAGCGATTGGCGTGTTTGTTTTTTTTCCCAGTTAGTGTAGTCCAGTTAGAACTCCAGTGATTTCAGTTACCAGACGTGCAAACATTAGATTAACTTTTGTCAACATATTCCAAAGTATTATATTCTGTTCACTACGAACGTTAACTAATGTTAGCTAACATTTTGAAAAGGTAACATAAATGGCTTCTGACGGGGAAATGAAGAAAGAATGAACATTGACAATTATTTGGCTATTATAATACACTTCAATCAATGTAATATTTGTTCATACCTTTAAACTAAAACACAGCCAGACAATAAATCAGCTAGCTGGCATTGTTAGACCTAGGTCGCATCAATATGTATTAAAAAGGCGTTGGTTGCGAACTAAATGGAATGCTCATTTAAAATTTTTCAACAGTAACTGTGTGCTGCAAACATAGTTCGTTGTGGACATTTCTAGTGATTGTTGCATCAGCATTAGACTGTTCAGTTCAGAACAGTCCAATCACATATTTGTGACCTTGCACCTTGAAGGGTTAAGCAGATTGTGTCATAGATCACATCACTGCCAGAGTGGCTGAACTTTCATGAGCTAATGGGATGATGTCACTGATGCTACACTAGAAGAGTGTTAGCCCCTCCCCATCCCTGCAGCCCATCTGTGGGGTAAAATGACACCTACCTCCCTTCTGCCACGCATGGGCCTCCACCAGTCTACCTGCGGGCACACGTATCCCCAGCTCACCGCAGACAGTGGAAGTGAGAGAAGGGCGACGGCGTGGTCACAGTCCCCGTGCGTCTCCGTACGTGTGACGGTTAACGTTTTGACAGGCGGACCTCACGTGCCCGGCTCGGAAGGCGTGTGGGAATTTGATACAGGGCCCGTGAAACACAGAGCCCATAAAAAGCCATCTGTCCCGAGCCCGCTTGTGCATGACTAACGAGCGCGCCACTCCAAATAAGAGCCTCTCATTAGCTACTGATTTCCGCTTCACTCGATCGCCTCTAATGTTCTAGCATTACCTCTGAGCACTTTACATTCAATTATTTTAATTATGTCAGGGTGGCTGGGTTGCTTTAATGAACATTAATCTATGAGAGAGAAATTAGATATTGGCTTTTTTTTATATATACGGTTGCCTAGGTGATTACTGTTAGGTTTCTTTTCATTTTCAGAGTGATGCACGGACTACAGTGAGATGTACGGTTTGTGGTTTTAAGTGTACACAGGTTCTCAAAATAACAAACCAAACATACGTATTTTATCTGTACTTCATGTGTGTTTGAGATAATGCAAAGCTTTTGCTTGGTTGTGATAGGAAAGCAACACACACAATCATATTTGGCTCCACTACCACAAAAGTACATGGCCTTCTCCTTGGGAAAAAAGGCCACATCACTTATCGATATTCCCTGGGTGCCTGGAACTGTAAAAGCAAAGACCAGAGAGAGCTCATCTTTTGAAATCCCTTCATCAGAAACTTCAGACAAATTATCATTCCCAAATCACAGAAATGCTAAATGTGGCCAGAACTAATCAAAGCTGAACACTAAACCAGGAAACTGAAGAGATGTTTGCTGGATGTTTACAGAACCTCAGTCATCACATACATTGTATACAGCATAATACCTTCAGTTGCCCATATTTTTCAGAACATTTCTTGGAGAATGATCTAAGGCCATGTCTCTTTTAACGATGATTTAACAAAGCATAAGCAAGTTGCATCTCAGACTCTACAGTGGATTGAATCCTACATCTCTGGATGGTCCCGGTACCCATGACCTTCCTGCAGGTGTCCCCCAAGGCTACGTACTTGGGCCCTTTGTCTTTCTCCTCAGAGGGCCTGTCATCATCCATGGAACAATTTTGCTATGGCTCCAATCAATCTTTAAACTATTTATTTTCCACAGCCTTGAGGCCACTGGTACTTTAGTCTCTCTGTAGGTGCTCTTCCCAGTGACATTTCTGTACTGGCTACCTTTGTGTGACAAACTTCCCATGGTGGACACAACAGCAGAATTGTCGTCCATCTTCAGACCCAACTGTAAACCCACCTCCTCAAACTACACCATGATTCCCCCCTCACCCCCACCACCGAACACATTTTGTTGTAATCCAAATTGTATTTTTTATTCTTGGGTACTGGATGTAATTTCGATGTGTTTAGGATTGGTTCTTTCATAGCATAGTTGACCTGCTTTAGTAGTGCAACACTTGCTGGTTTGGGATTGTCAGTGATAAATTGTAAATTGCTATGATAGGAGCATCTGCTAAATTAATGTCATGTACAGTAATTATGTGGTATTTCTGTGTACGCCATATAGCCTCCCCCCAGCCAGTCTCTTCTACTGATCCTCAGCCAGTAAATTCCTCACAACTCTCGAAGTTTCCTAAGGGGCAAATATGCAGCGTTTCACACTCCATGAAATCCACTCGTATCTCGACCGAAGCTCAATATGCAGCATATACATATCTCCCTCCCTCGCGCCCTGCTCTCGAAGGCTCCGTGAAGAGAAGTGGATTTGACAAGCGGTCCCTATCCCCAGCAAACGGGAACGGCACATTTATGCAATTTCATCAGAGGCTTAAGACTTTTAAAGAGACGGTAAAGCAGGCGGAATGCGTTATATGTTTCGCTCGAGTGGCATTCACGGCTAGGTTGTCATAGCAACAGCTGAGGAAGATAACCTCGAGCTGCTAGAAAGAGGCCTAAACAGGAAGCCCCCTCTTCATTTTTGCCTTAATTTTTTTCCCTCTCTCACCTTCTCTTTCAGTTCAGTTAATATTCTCTGAAGTTCAGTGTAAATAAATGACCCGAGGTGTACTTAGAAAGTCAAGTGTAAACCATTGGAGGTATGGCCTAACAAAGTGCAAGAAATGGCATGGCCTTTTTTCAATAAAATATGGAAGGCATAGTTCACATAGTTTTAGGGCAAGCAGGCTGCACTCCACTGCACTCTCTCTTCCTGTATTGGTCTAGCTAGGCACCATCATATTTTTTAATCGGGGCTGTTTTTGTCGGGAGTGTGGAAAAAAGTGTTTTCCTATCCTCAAGTTCTCCTCATAGCTCATTCTGCACCTCGTATCACAGCAGTGGCTAAACCAAACCACTTCCTAAGTCCAGTCACTTTTTTTGTGGTGCGCAGGGTTTTAACACTCCATTAGTCTGATGTCCAGAGCAATGAAATTAATTTGTGCAATGTCGAATATGGCCCACGATGAATCCATCAACATATATGACATAATACAATTAACTATTGGTACGTTCATACAGAAGATGCATTGAGGCCTATGCAGCTTGAAAAAATATTCTAGAATATACACATCAGATAATGAGAATGCATACATGATAATGTTACATTCTTCAGAGTCAGTATAAAAATAACTGACACTAATGTGTGCTGTATACTCTGACCTTTGACATTCTCCCTGCCTCTCTTTCTCCCCCCTCTCTCCCTATCTCTATCACCCCCTTCTCTCTCTCTGTCTCTCTTTCTGCCTCTCTCACACCCCTTTTTCTCCCTCTGTCCCTTTCTCTCTCTTTGTTCCTCCCCCCTCTCTCCCTAACTCTCACCCCCTTCTCTCCTTCTCTCACTCTCTCTTTGCAGGATGGATGAGGCGGAGAAGTACCAGCAGAGGCTGCAGGCCATCGCAGTGAGTCACATGATCTCAGGGGCATAGGAGGGACAGATTGAAGGGTGCCCTAATGCCCTCCTGGGGCATTTGGTCACTGGACCCCAGGAGTGAAGTATGGACCTACCTACTGCATGTAGTCCACAGCAGGGTCCTACTGTGCTCCCATTTTAGGAGCATTTGCTTACCGTGACTTAACGTAAGGCAGAAAATGTCAGCGTAGACCTGTGTACAGTCCAACAAATGTTCTTTACTCAGTTTGCTGCTAATGAAAGATGAATTTCCCCACTGGGTATTCATAAAGTATATCACTCAGACCAAATGTCAGAATGGGCGAAGAAATGTGATCTAAGTGACTTTGACCGTGGAATTGTGGTGCCAGATCAGAAACTGCTGATCTCCAGGGATTTTCACAGTCTCTACAGTTTGCAGAGAATGGTGGGAAAATGAAAAAAAAAATCCTGTGCTCAGCAATTATGCTTGCAGAAACGCCTTGTTAATGAGAGGTCAGAGGAGAAGGGCCAGACTGGTCGAAGCTGACGGGAAGGTGACAGTTACGCAAATAACACATTATAACAGTGGTATGCAGAAGAGCATCTCTGAACATCCACACGTCAAACCTCCCAAGTGGATAGGCTACAGCAACAGATCAATAAGTTCAAAAAACAAGTCTAATTAAATACCTAACTTGCTCAGTGAGTTGGGCCTGGAGCAGCCATTTTGTTTCACAGATGTTTATTTGTTCCACTTGCTCTCCAAACATGCTTTTGTTAGTCTTGGCATTTGCCATTATTGTGTGGCGCTGTTGCCATAGTACTCGATAAGCTTGGTATAAAGTAAAATGTTATTGAGTTAATGTAACTCCAACAAGAGTTTATGTGAGTAAATATAACCAGTAATAACCCAGTTTTTTTATATGCAGTTTTAAATACAGGGCATTTTAATGTCAGTGTGTCTTTCTCTCCATTCACCACACAAAAACAGGAGAAGAGGCGTCTCCAGGAAGAACAGGAACGAATGAAGAGAGAGGTGGAGGACGAGAGGCTAAAGCTCCAACAGCTCAAGGTATATATTATTAATATATCCCTCTGCTTCAGTCTCCATTTCCTTCCCTCATTCTGACTGCTCTCTCTTCCCTTCCCCTGTCACTCTGTCATTCTCTCTTAAAGGAGTAACATGGTGGTTGAATGTGACACTTGCCAGTTGTCTTTAGGCGACAACAAAACAAATGCATACTTTTTTTAATTATTATTCAGCCATTCAAATGTATTTTAAAATGTATTTTTATAAGCCTAAATTTCCCATTATTAAGGTTCACCCAAACTGCCTGGGTGAGGTAATGAGAACTGTCAATTAGCTATGATTGACAGACCGTGCGGCCACTTTCCACACGTTGTTGTTTGTTACCATAACTACCTCCATGATAGGCGCTCATCTTTGGGAGACTGAATTTTCACTCAGTATAGCAACTATCGATAGCTACCGCTGACTTATCCAATGATTCTTTTTGCTAGCTAGCTAGCCAAGTTAAGTTAAAACCACAACTATAACATCCTCATAAAAACAAACTAGCTAGCTAAAGTTATCAATAACATCACCTAGCTAGCTAGATGACGCTAAACAATATAATCAGAAATAGTCTAATAATCCTTAAAAGGCACTCTAATTTAACCTAACGTTGGTCAAATATTTGCATTGTCTTGGATCGAGGCCAGCGGCGCAAACTATGGGTCACGAGTTATAGGGGAGGGATAAGGAGAGTGGTTATCCTCGTGTGACGTACTATGAGGAGAACATTCTCAACCGGTTGAAAACAGGACAATAAATTTAAAACGCGTACTTATCCAAAACTAAAGAACGGACATATTCAATACTTTCATCGTGTTTCTCCAATGCCCTCTTGTGCAAATTGCATATAAAAATCAAAGAAAATGTGACCAACCACCATGTTACTCCTTTAGACTCCCTTTTTCTTGTCCCTCCTTAGCCCCCTTCCCTCTGTCGCTTTTGGTTTCTTCCGTCGCTATCGGCGTGATCTCAGTAGTTCCATTTAGCGCATTGGGGATATGACCTTTTTATTTTTTCGGTTAGGTAACCGATGATGACAGGAGCACAGTGCGTTACAGCTAAGCTGTGGTGATAGGCCAGGCTGTTTACTGCGGTGCTTTCTCGGCCAGTGACTGTATGTGCGCTTGGCTGATGCCTCCTGAGTCGGGATACAGCCTACAGTACAGAGCCCGCTTTCAGCACAGCTGTTGGCTCCCTGTTGTTTTGTAATGTTTTGCCCATTTTCCGCCACAGACTGAAGACTCATCTCTTCACGCTGTACCTCTACTTTCCTCCCCAGCAGGAGTGCCCTAATCTATTATCACTTGTGTAGCACCTGTCTCAGTATTTTAGCCCTCTTGTTGTACTTTAATCTGGGACTGTTGCATTTGTATTTATCTTGGTGCTGTAGTTGCTTACCTTATAGCTTACTGACTTGGCCTATTTACCACGTGTACTAGACTTGATGATCATGGCTGTAGACAACTGATTCTTCATGAATTGCACCTTACCTGACCTGTTCTGTAGTTGCTATAATGGCCTTCAACATGTATGAAGCTTTGGATGAAATCATCTGCTAAATAAATTTAATGTAATACGGGGCTAGTTTCCCAGACATGGATTAAGCCTGGTCTTAGACTAAAAACCTTTTTAGATGGTCATTGAATATTTTCTTTTCGTTCAGGACCAGGCTTAATCCACATCCGTAAACCCGGCCGAAATGTTGTAAATTGGCTTTGCGTACATCCGTCCGGTAGCGAGGCATTCAAACGAGGATCGATTGTTGTGGATGAATGGGCGCTAGTGCTGATGGTAAAATGACTGCAGACTTAAAGCTGGCACTGATGGGGGTGGGATAGGTCTTGCTGTCTGTGTTACACTCCTCCTACTGCTGTTATTCTGCTGCCTGCTGCAGCTCCCCGGTGAATCATCATTGTGGTTAGGTTGTGAAAGCATTGCGGAAGCGGCTTCCCTTACATGTGCAGCCCATTACAATGTAGTCCTTTTATCCCCGTCAGAAGCCTCAGTGGTAAAGAGCCTACCTGTGGTGCTAATTATAAGGCTGAAAAAAATAATTGTTTTTGGCGCCGTGTTGGGAACATCCCGTCCGATGCCTCGACTCGCTGGGTTAGCACCTCGGGTTTTGCAGCTCTGGGGCATTTCGCTATCACTCTGTGAAGTTTCAGTGTGGCCGGAGCCGGCCTAAATTAGCCTATGCTCTCAAAAACGAAACTGCAGCAGCCTGCTAACGGGCTAACAAGCAAAAGGGTCTGAGCCAATGTCGCCCCGTGTGTCTTGTGGGAAGCTCTTGTGTCTGCTGTATCGTATATGCTGAGCTTTTAGGAAGACCTGCAGGCCAATAAAAGCTGTGGACTCTGCATGTGCACTTCAAGAGTCTGACTAATCGGTTCCCATGGGCGCCATTTTCCACCTTTTATAAATTCAAGGAAATTCAAGCTCCAGCTAAAAAAGTTTATTTGATTTGGTGAGGGAAATCTAGAAGCAGTCTGTTGTGGCCTGGAGAAACTTCTCCTTAAGAACAGGTGAAGGGTGGTTTAGGCAACAGTTAGTGAGGCAGTTAGTGAGTTTCTTCCCCTTCTGCAGGGAACAGAAAATTGGGTGACACACAGGCATCCCCTTGGGAGATGCAATCCAGTATTTTCTGGATCAGGTCAAACTTTTAACAAACTTTTGAAAGTTTTCACAATCGATAACCAAGCACGTTCCCCATTTTTACACAGCAGTATGCTCGTGACGTGACCATCGGGCAGATTCTTAGCTCATCACTGCGAGATGTGGGATTCACAGAGATTCCCGTGCCAACGCCGAACTGCTAGTGAAAACGTTTATACAACGTTGCTGGCATTGTAGTGGCAATGCTATAACATTGACAAAGCATTCCAGTGACATTATGAGAACATTTTATGTTGGCTGGATTGTGAGCTCGGCCAAGTAGCTCAGACCGTACTATCGCTCGTTGCGCTGTTGCGTGCACTGTACAGATGGCCTTAATTTGCCGCCGTTCCGATGACACACGCTCGCTTCTGCATCATTCTTTCACGGTCTTAGACGCCACCTTGCAAATGAGTTCCTGCCAAGTAAACAAGCAGCCTACGTCTTTAGTTGTCATTTGCAGAATGGCGGAATGTACTCCACCCTCCCGTGGCATTTCGTGTATTTTCCTACGAACTCTTGAAGAGCCCATGACCTCGGCGTCCCTGGGCTGGAGGAAGGAAGCCCTCAGGGGCGGTTTCCTCACCCGGCAGCACAGAGCTCCAGGCCCAGCTGGCCCGCTGCCCAAAGAGGCTGTTTGCTCTGGAGCGCACGGAGCCCCAGCCCCTTTCACAACCCGCCAGGCAGTCTGCGTGTTTACGGGAAGGCCGGCCAAAAGGTAGTGGCGAGCGGGGAAAGCGTTGCATGCTGGGAAGCGGCTCTGGCCAAAACGGGTCCGGATTTGAACAGTTGTCCCAGGGTGCACCTGGGGAAAGGCTCCTCACGTTCTCTCCTTCTGTCTCTCTTCATTCTCTCTTATTTTTGGTTTTTGGCCGGGCTCTGCTGCTTTACATGAAAGAGGCCTCAAAGGGACAGTTCATTGGAGTTTTTTCCCGTATTATTTCTGTTTTAAGTGCGTTTTCAATTGGCTAGGGCTGTTCTTACAATACACAACAAATACAGCTAACATTGAACGTTCTCACAATGTTGTTGCCATGTAGTGACAATGTCATAATGCTGACAAAACATTCCAGCAACATTGTGAGAACATTTCATGTTAACAGTGGCTACTACACCTCCAGAAACTGATGTATCCCTTTAAGAAGGATCTCTCTTCACCTATTTCCCCCCCAAATTCTTTGTTACCCACATTGCTGGAAGATTTTAAACAGAAGTACATGTTAGTAACACATGCAATAACATGTCTAGTGGTAATGAGAATGTGGTTCTTGATTTGACACCCTTTCTATATTTCAATGTACGTCTCATAACCTTACCAAGAAGGATAAAGTGTTAATGGTGACGTTTTAGGTCTGAGCACAACAGTGAGCAGCTGACAACCCGAGCATTGCATTCGGGGAGCTGGCTCTGGAGACCAAAGGTCCAGATTTGAATGCCCCCCCTGTTACATAGAGCACATGGGAAAGGGACCTCCTCACCCTCTCTCCATCTGCCTCTTTCTCTCTTTACTATGTCAGCCTCTCTCACTCTCTTAGGGCTCATTTCAATCCCATTTCAATCTCTCTCCTCTTTTTCCTTTTCCTTTCTCCTTTTCTTCCCCCTAGCTCCCATCCCATCGAGAGAGGATAGGAGAAGATGAAAGAAAGAAGTAAAGACAGAGATCTCGAGAACGTGAATTGGCCAAATGGAATTTGATGTTTGAAGCCACTTCAGTTACATACGTGGCAGATTGATCATTTATACGGCAGGCTTTCCGAAAAATAATGTGCTGATGTTTTCTTGCTCAAAGCAGTTCCTAAATTCTATTTCCAGCTCGTAGAAAGAACATTCAAGGGGTTGGAATCAAGTGATCTTGATCACTTTCCAGGTTAGGAGCAAAGAAAGGAGAAAAGTAAGAGATTTGAATGAGCCCTCAGTCTCTCTCACTCTCCCTCTCTCTCCATCTCCCTCCCTCTCTCTCTCCCTCTCCCTCTCTCTCAGAGGAAGTCTCTGAGGGACCAGTGGTTGATGGACACCCTTCCCTCCACCACGGATGGCCCTGAGACCGACTCCCCTCTCCAGGGGCCACAGACCCAGGGAGATGCGTAAGGACCCTACTGACCGCTCGCACAGACCACTCCTACTGACCACTCCCATCTGCCACTCAATCTCTGACATAAGCATGTCTGTCTGTGTGTGTGTGTGCGTGCGTCTGTGTGTGCGTCTGCGCGTGCGTGTGTGTGTGCGTGCGTGTGTGTGTGCGTCTGTGCGTGAGTCTGTGTGTGCGTGTGTGTGTGCATCTGTGTGTGTGTGTGTATGTGTGTGTTAGGCCGCAGACAGGGGGTCCACGGTTAGCTGAAGAGGAGCTGAAAGATTTGGCGGACGGATGCAGCCAGACGCACACAGACGAGCACACACAGGGAGTGGAGACACCAGGAGGCCATACCAAGCACCTGGTACTTTTCACTACATTCAACCTGACTATGAAAAACAGGTCTTTCAAACTGGACCCTTTCGTCATTGTTAATACCGTATATCTGCAGTACCTGCTGGGTAATTATGTACACATGATAAGCAGCCTGTTTTGGGACATGACTAAGAGTCGTGTTCGGCACCCCTTCATTTTGGCTCTTGGCCCTTTGAGTCCTTTCATGAGTCAAAATCACAAAATCACAATTGAATGATGCGCCAAAAGGTACAACTAGGACTGTGCCGATATTTAGACACTGTGGGCTCATTCCAATCACTTAGTGTCACTCCCTGTCTCTCCTCCTCGTGCCTTTTCCTGGTTCCTTAGCTCCACCCAATGGAGAACGCGAGGAGAAGATGCTAGGGTGAGACAGGAGGAGGGAGGAATCATGACGTGTATTAGACTAATGGAGCGTCCCTGGTCAGTCAAGCGTCAGTAGCAGATGTGATGGGATGTCCTTAACGACGGGATGCCATTAAAGATGGAATGACATCCATTGATTTCCGCAGTCACACAGAGGCCGAGGACGGATAACATAAGCGACTGGAGCCGTGTGTCTGCACCAGCATTAGCACCATGTCAGAACAGCTGCCTCTGTATAATCACTCATAATAGCTATAATTTGAAAGGGCGTCTAATGTGTTTACACACGCATGCAAGAATGTCCTTTAACGCCCTGTCCTCTGCCCCAGCAGGAAGGCTGGACACCAGAAGGTGTTGGAGGTAGGTGAGCTGGTACAACCCAGCTGTGTTCGAGTCCCTCTCTCAACCCCGGTTTCAATCTCTCACTGTCCTGAAACCCTGCCCCTCACTCACGCTGTGCCCCCCCCCCCCTTCCCCGTAGGCCTGAGGACAGACCACCACACTCAGACGGCCTCCTTCAACAACGGACAAGAAGTGAGATCAGGTAACCGTTGGGCGGCTTGGTGGCATAGTGGTTAGCGCTGTTGCCTCACATGAAGGACAACGGCGAGTGTTAAGGTGCCCCATGTGTCACTAAGGGCCTTCCAATCTGCCCTGGCCTCTTCGGGTCCTGGACCTTACTGTGTCACTTACTGTGTCTCCAGTTCTGGGGGTCGTGGAGCTGCAGGTGGAGAGGGATCTGAAGACAGGGGCCACGGTGATCCTGTCTGTGGCCCCAGTGGCCCCTAATCTGGCTGGGGCAGCGGGGGAGACGGTGTTTGACGACGGGCGCAGGAGCGTGCAGGCGGTGGGGGACACGGGGGCCCCGCCCGGCCCGGAGGAGCTGGGACAGATCCTGGACGTCCTGACGGGGGCGGGGCTGCAGGCGCTGCTGGGAGACACCAAAAAGGTTATAGCCAATGGGGGAGCGGAGGGGGAGGGGCTGGTGGAGAATGGGGAGGAGGTAAGGGAGCAGGGGGAGAGGTCAGAGGAGAGGGACAATCAGGAAGCGAGGAGGGAGGAGGAAGAGGAGGTGCAGCAGGAGGTGCAACACACCTGTGCGGAGGAGAACGGGTTCGAGGTGGACACCGATGTTGGCAGTGCAAGTACCCACAATGCACTGCAGCAGGAAGTCACAGCCAGTCCCAGCGCCTCCCAGGAGAGGAGGGAGAGTCCCCAGGTGGGAGGGGCTGGTAAGGGGGGCAGGCACACAGAGGCTGAGGGGTGGGGGGGGCCCGTTACCATGACGTTCCTGGGGTTTGCGGAGGTGGGGCCAGAGGAGGAGGGTGAGGTCATACGTGCTGAGCGCGTGATCATAACGGAGGAGGGGGATGAGCCACCACCAGGGGGCGCCGAAAATCCATCTGTCCCGCCCGCCCCCATCGCCAACCCTACAGAGGAGTCCAGTACCATCCCAGGCTGTGAAGCCAGCACCACACCCCATTCAGAGCCCTGTCCTGTACAGGGGGAGGACACGCCCACTGCTGAGGGAGGGGCGGAGACTCTGGAGCCGACACCCTTCCGACAGAGCCAGGGCACGGAGGAGCAGCCTCCGGAAGATTCCACGCTCAGGAACACGGGCGAGCCCTCCCAGCTCCCCCCGGGCACCATGGCAACGGCTCCACCCCCGGGCATCGCCCAGGAGGAGGGCGGGGCAGAAGCGGAGGCTCAGGACATCTCATTGGGCGGGACAGCCCAGGAGGAGGGGAGGGGCGTGTCCGAGCCGCAGGCCTCTAAACGTGTGGCAGGACAGCAGATTCCCGCCACGCCTGCTGAACTCCAGCCCCTGGTGTCCGTCACGAAAGAGGCCCCCCTACCCAGCCCGGACGAGGGAGGGGACCCCCCCAAACACAAGTCCTGCCAGTGCTGCTCGGTCATGTGACCGCCTGCCCAGCACAGACTCTCTCTCCCTCAGGCTTTTTCCCCTTTGAAAAGTCGAGCGGCACAATCTGCTGCTTTAAGAAAATCTGCAATTCCTCCACCTTCATCAGTCATAATCTCCTCTTCTCACTCCTTTTCTGTCTTCTCCCTCCATCTCTCCTTCACTTTCTAACTCTGTCACCTCTATTCTTGTCCTGCGTTATTCTGTAACCACTGTAGTTCCATGCTCTCTCCCTCCCCCAATACATTACATTACAGCTATTTAACTGACGCTTTTATCTGAAGCAGCTTACAGTTGATTAGACTAAGCCGGGGCCAATCTGCGACCTCACAGAAATCTGCCGGTGCCTGACACCCGTTGCGGATGCTAAAAAGTGTCGGCTTGACGTCAAAAGTGTCTAATTTGCATCATTTGCTTGCACAACACTTTGTTGCCAAAGCATAAATGAGCCTAGCATAAGGGTTTCAGGATCAGTGCTCATGTCTCGTGGGCACTGGCCCTGGAGGCAGGGGTGTAAGTGGATAACAATGTAAGTCACTTTGGATGAAACTGTCTGCTGAATGACCAAACTGCAGTAATTATGCTACGAAGGAACAGCTCAGCAGATCACAAACATTCACCGCCTGGTCCTGCTGTGCTCCTGTTTATACTTTTTATATAGCAATTTTATACTTTCAAGACAAAATTGTATTTTTGTCATTCCTAAAAACCACAGAACCAACAAATAAAAAAAGACCTGTTTTTCCTTCTTTTAAATGTAAAAGCATTTTAAAATCAGCACACACAGCAGGCCTGGGCTGTGATGAATAGGAACTCCTCTGCTTTTCTCCAGGATGTGCTCAACAGGAACTCCTGCATGAAACATCAGCCCTGTGGTTGTCACAGTGACAGAATAAAACATCTTCACTGCTGACCATTTTAAGTGCAAGACTGTTACAAAGCCAGTGTTGCAAGGCATCGACCAATCACCTCGCTCCACTTGCTGTACGCAATGAGGAATCGCTGGCTGCTTCGTCGCTGCCAGGACATTAAAGGCGTTTGTTTTTGTTTTTTCCTTCCGACTAGTTTTTTTTATTTTCTCTGAAGTTGAAATAGCTTTTTTGGTTGTATCTTCTCTCTGGTGAAAAAACATTTGTTTTTTTGATGTTTTTGCACACAGTTACTCAAATCTTGGGGAGACCTGAGTTTTTTCGATTTTAAAGGTATGAATTATTGTAACTTTCTCTTGTATTAATCTAGCTGGCTTTTGCCAATCCCTAGAATAACAGTATTTCACTTTTTAATATATAGCCTTCGAGTTACAGTATGCATATATTCTTTTTCTGTAAGCTTTTACATTTTTTTTCCTCCACCGAAAGGATTCAATAAAAAATCTGATTTAAAAATATATTTTATACCCAAATGTATATATCAGTCATTGGGAAGGTTACTGTACAGAATTGAGGTTTTCTGATTTTGTGATTAAACGGGTGTATGCTGAATGTCAGTGTGCATGTTCTGTGTAATGAGGCCTCAGGCTCAAGCTCAGCAATAGCAGTTGTTCGGTAGCCATATTTTATTCGCCTATATTAATTACACACGGAGCAAACCAATGTCCACTTCACAGATAATGCTGTTCAATTGTTGTTGAAAATCAATGGTTGACCATAGTAATATATAATATTCTCATTAGCACGGCCATAGCTTGGTCCCATCAGCGTATCATTTGCTTACTCAAGGAAATAAAATGGCAAAAGTTGGCTCACTTCTCACAGTTAAAAGGGACATTCACCCTTATTGATTTGCTCTTGATATTTTTTTTTATATGTCTATTCTGACTATGTAAGGCTAAGTGATTGATATTGATAATTTATATTATAGAGCTCTATTCATCTGAACAAGGATTCATGTTTCAACAAAGGAAGAGTCATTCAATAAAAACTATTTTATTAGAAATGATATTCATGTACTGTTTGTGCTTTAATGATCATTGGTGGATCTACACATTCTTATTCATATCCGTACTTGTGAATTATCACTGAAGATGCTTATAATTGTTTGCTGCTGCTGATCCCCCACTCATAAAGACAGTGCTTCAGTGACACTGTCTGACTCTGGAGGATATATGGACAGGCACTGTGAGGGACAGCTGCATGCCTCCTGGGCCTTCGATTCGCCCTCCAAGCTTTTTGCTATGGGGTGGCTGCCGGCCTCCTAAACCCTCCTTCAAGCATCTCCTATGTATACACTTCTCTCCAACATGCGTGTGACTATCAGTGAATTGTAATGGAGTAAATCTCACACATATGTGAATATTTCAGTGCAAAAGGAAGTCTTCTTACCATCTTTTTAACTGTGCAACTTCGGTGCCATCTGATGGCTGCCAAGCAAAATTGTCATCTCAACGTGCACTCTGGTGGGTAAAGGTAATGGAAAATTTGCTGTTAGGAGCTGGGTAAGAATAAAATAAAATCATCTAAAACAAAGTTGATAGTAGTTTGTATAAATGTAGAACACTGTCAATATTTCCAAAATAATTTTGAAAATGTCCAAATATGAGACCTTTACACCAGGGCCATCGGGAGTTTGCCAACTGATATGACGTAGCCCCCTAGTGGTACCTATATTTTCACTCAAAAAGCTTATCTCCCCATTGGACTCAATTCATGTTCGACAGCCAATTAAAAATTATTCCGCTCATATTTTGAGGTTCATTCTATGCTGCATTTAAAAAAAAAATTTCTTTCATTTTCCAAGTTCTGATTTTTCTCCCCTAGCAGACAGACAAAGATATAGATGTTTTTATTTCCCAAAAAATGCTCCAGCGAAAAAATCTTTGCACCCTCATCTGGTAACTGCCCAAATGTATTCCACTGGCGCACCAGCCTAGGCATCTGACCAAAGACAAATGAACAGTGAGGGAAACCATTGCACTATTACACTTCCTGTGTGATGGAATTCATCCCCATAGCTTTTTATCTGTATACACTCAGTGAGCACTTTATTAGGTAGACCTGCACACAGACTTGTTAATGCAAATATTTAATCAGCCAATCATGTGACAGCAACAAAATGCATAAAAGCATGCAGACGTGGTCAAGAGGTTCAGCTGTTTTTCAGACTTTGACTGTGGACTGATTGTTGGTGCCAAACAGGGTGGTTGGAACTGCTGATCTCCTGGGATTTTCACGGTGCAAAAAACAAAAACATCCAGCGAGCAGCAGTTATGCTGGCAGAAACGCCTTGTTAATGAGAGAGGAGGGCCAAACTGGTCGAAGCTGACAGGAAGGTGACAGTAACGCAAATAACCACACATTACAACAGTGGTATGCAGAAGAGCATCTCTGAACACACAACACATCAAACCTCCAAGTGGATAGCCAACAGCAGCAGAAGACTTAAGTCTTAAAAATAGGTCGAATAAATACATAATAAAGTGCTCACTGAGTGTACATTCCTATTCCTATGACGGACTGCATGCTCCGGGCAGTATTTCATTAGATATAGATATCACTGATCCACAACTGCCAGGGCGTCAGCACTCCAGACAAGTGGGCCTCAGGTACCTGGTAAAACGTATAACTGAACACTGAAATGAGCCGTCCATGCACCCAGCAGACTCAAACCCAAGACCCAGCCCTTCACAGGTTTGAAAAGCTCTCATCTACCACTGCCTTTAGGGAAATGGAATACACCAGAAAACAAAATGAAATATACCATCAAGACATCACAATATACGGTCAAATATGCGAGCGTTGCAGCTGTAAGATATAGCAATATACTGTTATGAAAAATACCAGTTGTATATTACATTTTCAAATAAAGCCCTGCATTGCATGTACAATATATCGCATTGTGTTGCACTTAACAGTACAGTAATGTGGGAGGGAGACGTCGGTGCTCATCTGCATTATGGCCCGTACAGGCGAATCACTGGGCTGGGTCTGTGGACACACCTGCTGGTGCAGTGGCAGCCTTGGGGCAGCATAGCACTCTTATTGAAGAAATATAAGCAGTTTTAGGGAAACTACTCTAAAGCCTAGTTGTACAAACTACCAATTACTTCATATTAAAGGAAGCTGAACTGCAGTAAAGCTACCGTAGGGTATGTGAGAAATGTAGCTTGCGGAAAATGCACTTATTCAGAAAATGTAGTTCAAACTACGTTTAGAGAAAGGGAGAGAGAGGGAGACCAGTAAGTCAGAACTTGCCAGAGAATTCCCCCAATATCCAGATCCAGTGTGAGTGGAAGAATATGAAAACAGCAGAAATCCACATGGACTAAATCAAGGTCTAAAATAAGTGCCAAACTGAAAACCGAATGGAAATCCGTTGCATTATATAGTGCCTTTCATTTCACAATCTCGACCTCAAAGAGCGTTACAGTGAAAGGAGGACACCTCTCAGTCACAGTCTGGGTGATGTACAGCCAGCGTTTTCATTCACTCAAGGGCTCGTTCCAACTCACATTACATTACATTAATGGCATTTGGCAGATGCTTTTATCCAGAGCGACATACAGTTGATTAGACTCAGCAGGAGACAATCCTCCCCTGGAGCAATGCAGGGTTAAGGGCCCAACGGCCGTGCGGATCTTATTGTGGCTACACCGGGGATCGAACCACCAACCTTGCGGGTCCCAGTCATGCACCTTAACCACTACGCCGCCTACTCACATCCTGAGTACTCCCATTTAATTCAGCGCTCCGTAAGCAGTGGGCATCAGACAGCACGGGGTAACCGCAGCACAGAAAAGACTCTGCGGGAGCGCGAGAGAAGCTGGAATCGTGGAAGCAGAGATCCGGAACACGGAGTCACTGGAACACCACTGACACTGGGGTGTTGGGCCACTGGAGCGAGGGCGAGTCCAGCTCCTAGGCCAATCTCATTTTACATTTACAATTTACAATCTCATTTTTTATGCTCAGACCACTCGGATAAGCACAAGCAAAAAAAGCCGAAGCAACCACTCTCTCTTCTGATGAGGAAATAGTTTTTGGAATCAGTTTTGCGTGACGCATATTACATTAAACACACGTCATGCATGTCAAAGCGCTACGCTCGCCAGCTGAGAGAACAACGCTGTCCTGATTGAGTCATACTTTGAAGTTTGAAGGGTTGTTGAGTGCCGTGCCGCCCGGACATGCCTTCCCCCCGTTCCACCAGTTTTTAAACCGAGACGGACGATTCATCCCTTCTTCTTCCCCTTCACAGGAAGCCTGTGCACCAGAATGAGCCACCTGAAGAGCTGCCCATGGATCATTAGAAATTGTGAATCTGCAATGACCTTTGCAAACCACTAGAAGGCAGTATTGCATTGTTGGGAGAATGAACTGGTAAACTATAGCTGATACAGGAGTTCATAAAAAAGGTAAAGCCCGGTTTCAAAATGTGTCATGCATATTTGTCTTTATATGTTTCAATTAAAATACATATATATGCAGGCATACCTGCACACACACAAATATACCAAAGCCGTCTACCAAAGATGACATTATATACACTTTATTAGGAACACCCACTTATTCTATCAAATCAGCTAATCAGCCAATCGTGTGGCCGCAGCACGATGCATAAAATCATGCAGATACAGGTCAGGAGCTTCACTTAATGTTCACATCAACCATCGGAATGGGGAAAAATATGATCTAAGTGACTTTGAAATCTGAAACTGCTGATCGCCTGGGATCTTCATGCACAGCAGTCTCTAGAGTTTGCAGAGAATGGTGCGAAAAACACAAAGTTCAGATATGCCTTGTTAATGAGAGAGGTTATGACTGAGAAGAACCAGACTGGTCAGAGCTAACAGGAAGGTGACAGTAACAGAAATAACCACACATTACAACAATGGCATGCAGAACAGCACAACATGTCAAACCTCTAAGTGGATAGGCTACTTCTCCAGACGACTAAATCTAAAAAATAAGTCCAATAGATACCTAATAAAGTGCTCACTGACTGTATATGTATACAAAGTGGGACTACAAAGAAAAAGTGCAGTAATTTCTACATGTAACCAGAATGTATAAAATATACGCTTTAATAAAAGCTGAGAATCTGTTTGAATACAAATCCAAAATTGTGGAGTACAGAGCAAAATCAAGATAAAACGTACAGTGCAGTCCGTAATTATTTGGACAGTGGACCACCTTCTGTTCTTTTGGCTCTGTACTCCAGCCCATTGGATATTAAATGAAACAATGATTATGAGGTTAAAGTTCAAGACTGTCACCTTTAATTTGAGGGTTTGGGTGATCTGTGGAGGAATTACATCCCTTTTTATAGATAGTCCCCCCAGTCCCAACTGTTTTCTCAGAGCTGGCAACTTTTACTTGCTTTAGGACTCCAAAATGGAGTCACACTTCAGCTAAAATATGACATTTTCAACAAGATGTGACACCCCGTCGGGTGGCTGACTCTCAAGCCGTACACAAGTGTCTTCTTGCTGTGGTGACACCACTACCCACTGCACCATCATGCCGCCCTGCACCTTAAAACCTTCATATACAATTTCACAACTGACCAGTGGGTGGCGCCATATGGCTGGAAAATATCTGCTGGGTCCTGAGAGGATGGCCTATGTGTCAGAGCCACCTGTGGCCGGTAGCTCCATAAGAAGATAGGCGATTGGAGATCGCATCACCGAGGGTATGGAACGGTTCTCTCTAGTGGCCCCACTGCTTGTCAGTTGGACACCAGCGGACCGCATGGTGGCTCTTCCTCCAGTTCTCTGCGAGCGTAGCTATAGTGCGCGGCGTGAAAAGAAGCAGGCTGGTGGTGACACCACTTGTTTCAGAAGAGAACCTGGGATGTCTACACCCCCTCAAATTAGCAGTGAGGTTCGCAGATGAAAGCGGCAGTGGTCGCAGGTATTTGGACATTCCAAATTAGGGCAATCCCAGCCCCAGATTGAGTATTTATATTTAGTTTAAAAAGAGGATGACCCATGCAACCGTTCCCTGTTTGAAAACATACATAGTGCTTCAGTTCCAGCTCACTTTTACCCCTGTTGACTTTTCTAAAATTCTAAAATATCCCTCGGGATGAATAAAGTATCCATCTATCTATCTTTTCTACATGCTGTACCTTTATAATTTTAATTGACCTTCTGAAGCTCTTTTATGCTTAAATGATATTATTATTCTTTGTTAAGCAATTATTTTATGTTCACACTCATTGTATGCCCGTAGTCATACTTAACAACAAGCACAACATCCATCCATCTATCCATCCATTAACTTAACCCGCTTATCCTGAACAGGGTCGCAGGGGGGCTGGAGCCTATCCCAGCATACATTGGGCGAAAGGCAGGAATACACCCTGGACAGGTCGCCAGTCCATCACAGGGCACACACACCATTCACTCACACACTCATACACGCATACACTCATACCTATGGGCAATTTAGACTCTCCAATCAGCCTAACCTGCATGTCTTTGGACTGTGGGAGGAAACCGGCGTACCCGAAGGAAACCCACGCAAGCACAGGGAGAACATGCAAACTCCACACCGGCCGACGGGGATTCAAACCATCCGTGCCGCCCACAAGCACAACTTGCACTGAGTAAATCCCTGCACTGTTTACTGTTTACTTTGTACTTTTGCACTACCATCATTACACACAATCTACCATAGCACCATCATGGTCAGTATATCACAGGGCCAGTCCCTACTAGGCCTTTGTAATCACTTCACATGCTCTTTACTTCTTACTTTTCTGTGAGTGATTTTGATCTTTATGTGTGTGAGATATGTGTGTATATGTGTGTATGTATAAGCTACTGGATGCCTAAAATTTCCCTCGGGATGAATAAAGTATCTATCTATCTATCTATCCTCTGATTCTGCAGTACAGACCACTCCTGTTGTTTGTCAAGTTCACCCACTCATTGCCAAAATCTCCTGAATTCTAATCTGTGTTGTAATCTTAAATCAGGCATTTTCTCACCAATTACTGGTTAGCTGTATATGAAAATGCCTGTTCACTATTCAACAAGAGGTATACATTTCATATGGGAGCTAATATTTCACATTGAAAAAACGGCTAAATAATGATAAAGTTTTTCAAATAATGATAAAGTTCAGAAATACATTTGGCCCTCCCCTACCCACCCCTATTTTAAGAGGACTCTTTTGGGCTCAAGTTCTTATTTTCTCTGTGCTACTGTAAGAATGGGGTGAGGGTGGAACACCACCTATGGAACAGCCACCTCTGGATTAATTTCCTTCAGACAGACTTTAGCAGTGGTACCCATGTGTATGCAGGTTTTCGTTCCAACTACGATTGAGATCCAAGCATTTTAACAAGTTGTTATTCTTAATTAGGTACTTTTCATCCTTAGAAGGATATTATTTACCTTAAACCACATTATGCCAGAATTATCTTTGCACAAGAATAAAACTACAATGTTCACATTGTGCTTATTGCACCATCTTGTGAACAATTACACAAGAAGAGGTAACAAATAAAAGACTGAGGTTAATAGGCTCATAATTCGGTAGTTCGAATTCGAATGTGATAGTCTTTTTCCTTAAAGACAATGCAGGTTTGCCTTTAAATTCTTAATTATCTTCCAAAATGGTTAGTTCTGGTGGCCAGGTGTCCACAATTTCATCAGTTAGGAGCCTGCTGATTCACTCCAGTTAAAAGCAGTGATCAATTGAAAATAATTGACCACATTTTAGATAATGTTTCTGCAGAATGAATGCATATTTTGGTATGCATAGCCATCAGACAGAATGTGATTTAAGAGGGCAAATCAATCCCTCTAAACATGAAAAGCACTTAATTAAGACCAATGAACCGCTTTTTTAAAATTATTGGATGGCAATTGTGGTTGGAACAAAAACCAGCATACACAGGGCTACTCCAGAGTTTGGGAACCACTGGACAAGAGCAAGCATAGAACAAACCAAACCTGTACTGTGGACAATCTAATTTAAGGAAATCCGAGAAAAATGTAGAATCTATAGCTGCGAGGCCAGGCTTATCAAACCAGATTCTCACAAAGCTCACAAGGGCCCTGGGCTTCAATAGCCTCCTCTTGGTTTGCTGCTAATGGAAACATAATCCCATTTTATGCTTTCTCTTTCAAATTCTGAGATACTTTAATTCCGTATCAGATTTCCCAAGAAACCTACAGACCCATCCTTACAAAGCATGAATGCCTGCCAGACACATTTGAAGAATCAAAATCATTTAAGTGTAGCCATTTAATTTCCTGTGTAGAACTGAAAGTGGTAAAGCACAGTTTCAGACTGTGAGTATCTTACCTCACCCAAGTCCAAACTACATGCAGTTTGTGGAAATGAGCATATTGCCGGAAGTAAACATTGAAAGTATAATGTTTTAACATAGGAGATGGCTTTCACTTTAAGAAGTGTTTGTTGCCAAAAAGTCATCCCTTTTCATCTTTAAGCACAGACTGGGGGCCAGCCTGATGAATCAATCAACTCAAAAGCCTCCTCCACACACACACACACACACACAAACTATTCACTTGCTTTGTTCTTTTGTTTTTTGTTTCTATGGTACACATCATATAAATGTATTTTCCGGTGAGGTATTTTCATAAGCCCGTTTGGGTTTTATTACCTTTCCAGCGGATGTCTTTGTTGTTTTGTGATGTCTTTATTGTCTTTTTTTATGCAGCAAATAAACAAATACAAACAGTGTAACTACTTGCACTGCTCTATTTGTTGTTGTGCCACTGTGGTTATGGATGGTGCATATTAGACCTTAATTACCAAAAGGTCAATATAACTCACCATCCAATGTTTGGTTCATGTAATTTACTTTACGACTAAGGGTATAGACCGTCCCGATAACTGAAGATATCGATGTTCTGGTGCAACTGGCGAACATCATTATGTTTGTTACACACATATTCTGTGGAATTGTGGTGTGTTTCACAGTTGTGGTGTGGTGTGTTTGACAGTCCCTATCAGAACTGCTCCTGTGGGCTCTAATATGTGTTTGCACATAAAAAAGAACCATTTTAAAAATAATTCTCTTGAACAAGTATTGGTTTAAAAATAAATTAAAAAAATGTTTAAGGATAGAGGTTTTATTCAGTTTGGGCAGACAGTCTTCAGAATTTTTAGTAGCAGTTAATTAAAGAACTGCCATTTTGAGGGTAAATTCCGAAATCATTAGGAGCTTTGCTTTACAATTTCAGATAATGCTATCCTGGGTTAGTTTTCTTGGAGTTTGGTTGGGTCTGACTAACTGTTTCTGATGTTCTCACTTCTGTTTAAGGATAAAGTACTTTTCCTCCAATTACCCTGCATCGCCAGTGCACCAGGGTTATCTCAGACTGTGACACGCTGGATTAGGTTTTATGATTTACATGACAGGTTAGCTCTATTGCACATAGCAGTATTTCCTGTGAACAGCATGTAGCATCTACATAAACTAGTAGCCATGTACACAGATCAGACGTTTCAGTCAAACAATGAGACAATATTTCAAATTAGTCGTTCAGCATCCAATCACCTAAGGTTCTGGATGGTCGGTCTGCAAATAATTGCACTTTGTTTTATATCAATTTGAACAAAATATTGTCTTTTTTATGTATTGTTCAATGTCTCAACCGTAGTAGTCAACTGTTTGGGATGCTCTCGGGACAGTCTCAATAGGCTGCACCTATCCTACCCATAAGCACTACGCCTTAATCAAAATAAGCGTTGGCCTGCATACGCGAGTAATAGGGAGCGTCAGTGGTAAAAAGAAAAAAAAAGAAGAAGAAGAAGAGGAAGAAGAAGAAGAAGAAGAAGAAGAAGGTGCAGGTCCCTATAAGTATCCACAAAGCAATAACCCTGAGTGGACAGAACAGTAGGCTACATTGATCTGCCGTATTGACTCAGCGATTCACAAATCACGTAGATTGAACTTTGCACCAACTGACCTTCAAATCCAAGACACAATATTTCACAATAATCAAGAGCGCAAGAGATCTAACAAGACTTGCATGTCCACAATTTAAACGGAGTACATTATTACACGAAGTGATTAACTGCGCTTTGCTAATGGACTACGCGTAACGCTATCGACAAACAAACAGTTTTGTTCAGTTTTGTTCGGTTGCATTAGTCTACAGCCCCCAAGGGTGAGAAGGCAATAGTCTATGCACGATGTTAGTTTACCAGTAGATTGATTTTGGCCGGGAAATGCTACTAACAGCTGTTTTTCTTATTTTCGGACATAGCTTCCTTTTCTACTAACCCTATGCAAATGTAGAAAACGGTCTACACGATCCCACATCGTTGGATGAACAATGTCAAGCTGGTTGACGCAACTTGCATGATCGCAATAGTGGACAACAGATTATTCCATATTCTTGGAAACAAGGGACAGGAGAGAGCGACCAGTTCCGCTACGTAATGCGCTTACTGTGCTGTTGGGATATTATCATTTTTGAGGGTTGAAAGTTGAGACAACACGCACGGCAGCTGCTCAGATCTTCAGGAGCGACAGAGCACAAGGCTACGGGAAATACCGCCTTGGTCCATCTCTCCTCGTCGAATGCTTTCCTAATTCGTTTTCCTTCTCCAACACGCTAATGACATTAAATTAAAATGCAAGTTGAAGCCATCCTAAATGCGAAGACTCGCGTAAGAGAATAATTGGGAGGAACCTACTTTATTTCTCATAGAAGAAAGCTACATTTATTCATTTTTGAAATTGTTTTGGAAAATATTGCATTAGATGAGATAACGTGAGATACAAGTAAATATGGTCGTAAGACCAATAGACATGTTTGGCAAGAGTGTATCCAAGGCATCTTTATGTCACCGGATCAAGCTTCTGCAAACGAAAAAAATTTGCGTCTACAACTCTATCGAACACCGAAAATAAGTGTTTTTTTTTTGTTTTTTTTACTGTTTAATGAGGATTTACTGGAAGAGGGAGTTAATTCAATTGCATCGGATAGACATTCGGGAAAGCTAACTACCCTGACGCAGTGCATTTCGGGTAAGGAGGAACGCGCAAACTTCACTTTACTGTTGCCGATGTAATGTGTAGCCGATATTAATAAAAATGCAAGGCAGTCTTAACAAATTTCATGACAACCACATTCACGTTCTTGCTGTTGTTTTAGGCGAAAACCCGCTGTACAATAACATTTTATAATATAATAATAACATGACATAATATTATATTAAATATATTAAAACGAGGTAGGCTAATTTATAATGTTTAATCTAGCGCCACACGGTTTGGCCTTGTCGGATCGAATGTCTACAAAAAATCATAATCAAAATCAGCCGAGCTGCAAATCCTATGTTGTGACATGGGTAATATAGACGTCAAACATCTTCAGTAATTTCATTGCTCCTTGGAAGGATTGACTTTATCGACCTTGAAAAGCCGTGTGGGTGCAAGTAGGCTACAGTCTAGTTGTGCAGGGTTAATACTAATCCTACTTAAGATCTTCTTGACCTTTGCATGCATAATTTTGAGGCACGGGAGTATTAATGAATATATTTGGTTAATGTGCTTCAAGCATTAAGCATGACATTTTTACAGCCAATGTAATTAAATACGCTCCCTATATCGGCTTTTATGTGCGGCTCTTGAAAACACCAATTGATTGCCCTCCATCCTCAACTTTCACAGTCCTGAAAAGCAGTAATATAAGTCAAAGGGGACAGAGGATTGCTATAACAGAAGCCCCATGCTCTACTGTCTTGGGAACTACCTCCGACTAAGAGGGGAGAAAAATCGATCGACTGTATCCATGATTTAACTCGTAGTGCTTCGTGACTGTGTTCCCTGCAACTTTGCACATATATAACCTGCGCACAATGCTCTGCATTGCTGCTATTGCCGCAACATTATGAAAGTGATCATTGCTAGTGTGTTAAAGAATGGTTGGCTGTGTTTAATATTTCTATATGTATAGCTTTCCTAAATGCGAGGACTGTGGACCTCATTCATAATCATATTAAGAGAGCCGCTAATATAATCCCTCGTTTTAATCCCTTTTGCCAAATGCTTTTGGGTGGCTCAATTCTCTCTTCTGTGCAGCTTCAAACATCACAGAGTCTGCTGAGCTGAAGAGCTTTGGGCCCGGAAAGCAATGATCCCTGCATGCATGTGAGCCTAGCACTCTCTAAACCTCTCTCCGGTCTCCAGTGGGCTCTGCACTGTTCCCAGCATGCGTGCTCTCCCAGAGAGAGAACAGGGGTAAAGCCCCTGGAGCGGTTTTTGGGTTAAGGGCCTTGCTCAAGGACCCTACAGCAGGGTTCTTTTTTTTTTTCCATTTATGAACCCGAATTCATCTCTCCAGGTGCAGGTCAACATCCCAATATGCCGACCCAGGGGTTTGGATCAGCAACTCTACTGTCGCTACTCGAACAGCCTGCCACGAGGCTGCCCTGCCTATTAACTGCACAGACTCTGGCAGAGCCTTTGCAGTCTCAGAATGACTTTTCCCAGCATGGACTGAAACCCACGGCTCATTGAGGTGGCTAAGGTGACAGGAATGGAGGGGGAAGAGGCCCTCCATTAGCCAGTATCACTCCAATGAGTGCCTTTACTGTGGGTGGCCAATGGGACTGAACGCCGCCATCAGGACCCTTGCAACATCCCTGCTGTTGTCTGTGAAATCTCTCCGCTCGATTTCGTCTGCCTCCCCGATACTCAAGCCCCTGTGCCTCATTGCCCCTCCATCTTGTGTGTAGCCTAGCTAGCTAAACAAGGGTTTGGAATGTCAAGAATGTGCATTGTGCTTTCATGGAAAAGAACAGTATAAGTTGTTTTGATAATAGTTGCAGTCTGAATTGGTTAAGAAGGAGGCTGCTAAAACATTTACCATGACCTGACTGCAAGCTGTTTCAGTAAATCATTGTGCTAGCTGGGGAGATTTGGTAACTCATAGAACCTCAAGGACTTTTTTCAATCACAGAAATCAGCCTTGTGTAGGGTGTAGAACATTTTACTCAGCTAAATTACAAGGCTAACTTGCAAAACTATGGAGAGTTTAATTAATGTAACACTCAGAAATGCAATGATGTCATAGTAGCTGGTTAGTTAAAGGCCATCATTGTGCATGCCCTGCTGAAAAAAACAGCTCTAGCTAGGTTCTGAAACAGCTGGTAATTTCGAGCTGGTCATAGCTGGATTTTACACCAGGGTGTAGGCTAAATCAGGGGTTGTCAACCCTAGTTGTCAGCAGTTTTTCATTGTCACGCAACACTGAATTTGTTAAATTTGTCTAAATTTAATTGTATATATTACACAAATTTTATCACAGCTATGGGGGTTGCAACTCTCCGCTGCGTGTTGGGCCGAACAAAGCCCCTTAGCTGTAATAAAATGTCTATATACCACTGCCTGTCATGAGTTATTGCTTAACTCTGACATTTTCTCCGGTGTAAATTTCCCTGTGTATACTCTAGACAGCAGCAAGCTGTTCTGGAAGAGAGCAAGGAAATGGGCTTGAGACACTTGTAAAATTAATGTCACTGTGACCAAAACCGGAGTTTATCACAGAATCACATACAGATCCAGTCTCCTTCTCTCACATAGTTTTTTTGTGTTCATCATCATTCACGTCACTATGTTTATTAATCTGAACACTCTGTGCAAAAGCTTTACTTCACCTCTTGAAATTACCAGATTGTTTGTACTGAAGACATAATTCTGGTTTTTATGTTGCTGATCTGTGATCTAGCACATGCGTCCGCCCAAAATACATTGTTCTCTTTTCTCCTCCTGTTTTCTCTCCACTTGATTTGTTTCTTTCTCTTTCCCTTTCTACTATTTCTGTCATGGGAACCCCATTCTTCAAAAACATCCTGACATGCTGTAATAGCCTCAAATCTCTTAAATTCCCCAATAATCCCATGCTGCATTGACCAGGCACACAAGTCTTTCCTTGTGTTGTCTGATGCAACATTTCGGATGCACCTACCATGTTCTTCTGATAGGCTTGAAGGCATTGTTGTTGTGGAGGTTTTAATGTCACTGCAGTTATGTCTTGGATTGATAGCCCCATCCCAGTGCTAATTTTAATGAAATGTTGTTCCCTGGCATTCCTCTAGCTGGCAAATTATAATCAGTCTTACTACGTCCTCGGCTCGGGCAATCCCCCCACTGTTCAATATTAAGTGCTTCTTTGAAATTGATTTCTCTTGTAATCCTGGTAAGTGATTCCCCTGTAGTCAGACCTCATTTTTCACAAATGCAAACTTTTCTTTCCATAAGGAATGGTTGCCTATATTAAGGAAGCATCTGGAATGTGCATATCCCTAATCAGGTTTTGAGGCAACCTAATATTTTTGCTTGCACTTTGTGTCTGTGTTCAGCAGACATATTCAAACCTTTCTCTGTTCGCCAGAATGTTAGCTAACTATTTTTAAAAGGTGCTGCCGATGGGCAAAACGCGGAGGGAAGAAAAGTAGAGAATTATTTGGTGGTTATAATACACTTAATCAATGTAATATTTGTTCTTACCTTGAAAAAGAAATCGCAGATAAGCAACGAATCAGCTAGCTGGCATTGTTTAATCTAAGTCGCATCCATTTGAAACATGTTGGTGGCAAACTAAATGGAATGTTCATAAATCGTTCAACAGAAACTGTTTGCTGCAAACATAGTTTGCCGTGACCGTTTGCTGTCTTGAACGCACCTCAGATTTAACCATTTCGCCCAACTAAGAACCCTTGCACTAGCTAGATAGGGTTCTTATATGGAGACGCAGAGGGGCCTTTTGGAAGCCCTTTCTTCTGAGCATGTGGAGGCTGAAGGAAAAAAAGACATCCATGGTCTTAATATGACTGCTATTTTTTCTGTTGGGAGTATCCGTGACCAAAATATTCAGCACAGATCCCCTGACATGCTGAATCAAGACTGGGTTCATTTTAATTTGCTATAGCTCTGTGCTGAATTAGGACAACGATAATGTGTTCACAGAGGATATGTGGTTCATCCTCTGGAACCTGCATGGCTCTTGGCCTAACAACTGGATACAGCCAACATTTGTTTGCAGGGTATACCTTGAGAATGTAGAGATAGACACTGTTCAGCAATTAGCTCAGCCAGTTGCCTTCTGTAAATGTGGCTCTTTAGATGCTTTTATCCTTATTCACAAAGATAGAGTTAGCCTGAAGCTGAAGGATGTAATTTGTACTGTACCAATCACAGGTTGTCCTCCTCCCTTCTCCAGTTGTCATCCAGACTGGGCGGTGAAGACGCCCTCACCCATGCCTCGCCCCTCACTCTGATGGTCAGGAGTTTGGTCCTCCAAGGGGGAATGCCCGTATCCCATAATGACGCTGCCAGGCAACTGGCTCCTGCGCCACTCAGCGTCCGCGCGCTTGCTGTTGCACAGCCTCGTGGTCCTGATGTCCTTCTGCGTCCATCGCATAACCGCCAACTGCTCCAGGAGCTGCTACTGCTCGGAGAGTCCCGACGGAGGTCAGGAAGTACGTTGCAGCAGCATGCACCTGGCCCACGTGCCCCGGGACCTCCCGAACGACACCCGTCACCTCTACCTGGACTACAACCGCCTCACCACCATCCCTACTGACGCCTTCCTCGGGCTGACCCTGCTGAGCGAGCTGGACCTGTCCCACAACGAGCTGGCCCAGCTGGAGCCGGGGGCCTTCCGAGGCCTGGCGGGCTCCCTGGAGTTCCTCGACCTCTCCTCCAACAGGCTGATAGCCCTCAACCCGCTGGCCTTTGAGGGGATACGCTCACAGGCCAACCTCACGCACAACCCCTGGCACTGCGACTGCAGCCTGCAGAGCGCCATGCCCCTGCTGGACCTGGAGCCCACCTCGCTGGCCGGTGTGGTCTGCCAGACCTCTGAGCCCGCCGAGGCGGCCGTCCAGGGCCTGCCCTTCCTCCTGGCGGCCGGTGCGGACCTCTGTGTGTCCGTGAAGAAGACCACCGACGTGGCCATGCTGGTCACCATGTTCGGCTGGTTCGCCATGGTCATCTCCTACCTGATATACTACGTCCGGCACAACCAGGAGGATGCTCGGCGACATATGGAGTACCTCAAGTCCCTACCCGGCAGACAGGGGAGGTCAGAACAGTCATCCACTCTCAGCACTGTGGTGTAAGGACAAATCGGAGGGGGAGGGTCCAGGGTTTGGGGCTACCTACATGGGGCCCTGAGCCACATCCAGGGAGGGTCCCGGGTTTGGGGCTATCTACATGGGGCCCTGAACCACATCCAGGGAGGGTCCCGGGTTTGGGGCTATCTACATGGGGTCCTGAGCCACGTCCAGGGAAGGTCCAGGGTTTGGGGCGACCTACATGGGGCCCTGAGCCACATCCAGGGAGGGTCCAGGGTTTGGGGCGACCTACATGGGGCCCTGAGCCACATCCAGGGAGGGTCCCGGGTTTGGGGCGACCTACATGGGGCCCTGAGCCACATCCAGGGAGGGTTCAGGGTTTGGGGCGACCTACATGGGGCCCTGAGCCACATCCAGGGAGGGTTCAGGGTTTGGGGCGACCTACATGGGGCCCTGAGCCACATCCAGGGAGGGTCCAGGGTTTGGGGCGACCTACATGGGGCCCTGAGCCACATCCAGGGGAACAAATCAAATCAGAATCAAATCTAATCATTTTATTTTGTATAACTGTTTTTTACAGCGAACTGTCACAAAGATGCTTTACTGAACACAAGATGTAGGGGATACTGCTCTGCTACCTCAGCGAGGCCGCAGGAAGCCTGGAGCCAGGTGACAAATGAACAAGCTCCCACAAAGTACTGGGTGGTCAGGTCCACTTTAATAATTCATCCAGGAGAGCTCCACTAAAAGCCCCAGTCGCATGAGTGGTCCGCTCATGGCGAGCATCGCTGTGCAAATGCAAGGCCCTTAAAAACCTCCGATCTAATGGCACCTACTCTCCCATGATGCATCTCTCGTGACCTCACGAGAACAAGCAGCAATGCGGAAAGCAAGCAGGAACAGCAATAAGGGCACGTACGTTTTGGGGGAGGCGTTTTTACAGGTAAAGTCATTCTATTACCTGTGCGCTTAAAGCCATGCATGAGAACTGAATTAACATGTGCCGTCTTTGATCTGTATGATTGCGGCAAGACCAAACTTGATAATAAAAGCTAATTAATTTATTAATGTATGTCATTTTAGACTTGGATTTGTTTGGATGCTATGAGTCCAGTATTCCTTGTACATTTCACATGAATAAATTAATAAAACAATACAAAATCAGATCCCCTTTCTGTCAGTGCAGTATAAATAGTTAGAAATACATATTGGCTATTCAGAATACAAAAATAGATATGGTTTGGAAGCAGATTTCATCATCAGTGTATACACAAGCTAAACCCAGTCTTTCCAGTTTGGCCTTCCCATGCTGCCTGTGTGACTAATCAGAACGCATTCACTTTTCATTTACGTTTTAAGAGTCGTCATGTTTGATGTTCTCCGTTGAAATAAAAAGATTTAGTTCTCCACAATAGGCTTGCCTTTAGAAGTAATGACTAATCAGCTCAGGGCCAAGTCCTTCAAAGCGGTTGCCAAGTTCTCAAGATTCACTAAATAGCTTCACCGCACTCACCATCCCCTGAATGTATGAGAGTCACAGGGCTTAGGAGTTCTGTTCTCTCTGGCTCTTAGCGCTGTTCACAAATGTGTTGCCAGCCGCTGGCTCTGAGAGCGAATAAATATATAATGTGTCTGCCCCATTCTCGCGGATAAAATAAAAAAGATTTTTATGGGTCTTTTCTTAAAACCGTGTGCTTGTCTAAGTGCTCAAGATGGAACGACGGGCTTCTTGTACGCGAACGTCCTCTGAGCCATGGCTGGAGAAGCACGGGAGGACGCTGCAGTAATTTTCCTGTCGCGCAACACACACTGATTCACTGAATTACTGTGTTCAAACCGGTGCAATCTCTGTCGTTTGTAGGTCTTAGGTGACATTCTGTTCCTTTGTACAGCTTTTCTTTCTTCTCTCTCCATCTCTCTCTCTCTCTCACACAAATATTTGCTGTTTTTGCTTCTGTCAGTAATCTAGTCTTGTTGACTCACTCTGACAGGTGAACTCACGTGCAAGCACACACAGACACGTGTTTGCACGTATACATGAACATGTGCATACATGTACGCATACACACACACAGGCAAGCACACACAAACACACGCACCAAGAAATGCGTACACATCCACGCACATACATGTAAGCACACACACAAACACGCACATACACTCAGACACACACAAATACACTCACACTCGTGTACACATACACATCCACACACAAATACACGCATACACTCAGACACACACACACAGATTAATGGGGAAAGTGTGCCCATCTGCTAAGGGAAATGTACACGCCTGTACAGGATCTACATTCAGTGAGCACTTTATTAGGTAGACCTGTGCACCAGCTTGTTAATGCAAATATCAATCAACCAATCATGCGGCAGCAACTAAATACCTGTACACCAGCCTGGTAATGCAAATATTTCATTAGCCAATCATGTGGCAGCAACTACATGCATAAATATATGCAGACATGGTTCAGACCAAATATCAGAAAGGGGAGGAAATGTGATCTAAGTGGTTTTGTGGAATGATTGTTGGTTGGTTTGAGTATCTCAGAAACTGCTGATTTCCTGGGATTTTCATGTACAACAGTCTCTAGAGTTTGCAGAGAATCGTGCAAAAAAACGAAAAACATACAGTGAGCAGCAGTTCTGCAGGCAGAAACACGTTGTTAACGAGACGTCAGAGGAGAATGGCCTGACTGGTCGAAGCTGGCCGGAAAGTGACAGTAACGTAAGTAAGCGCACATTACAACAGTGGGTATGCAGAAGAGCATCTCTGAACACACAACGCGTCAAACCTCTTAAGACTTTAGACTTAAGTCTAAAAAAAAGAAGTCTAATAAATACCTAATCAGGTGCCCATTCACCTGGATGAAGGGTACACCTGACGCACCGTTCCTGCAGTGGACAGGTGACTGAGAGCGCCTCTGTCACCGCTGTCAGTCTGAAACCAGAGACGCGCTCTGGAATTACTCCCTGGCAGACGTACGAGTATCTCTCCCACCTCGCTCATTCTCAAAACCCCAGGGAGCCATGGCGTCTAAAGCCAATTAACGTAGAACGGGGGTTTTAATGAAATTAGTATTACCAATTAACCCATACACAGAATAAAAAAATAACCAAGGGGCCGTCCCGACAGAGGTCATTCCCAAGGTGTCAATATTACAGGTGCGAAAATCATGTACTATTGTGGAAACGCTGCTTCTCTCTTCCTGCTAAGTTAATTTAACCTTTGTGTAGTCTTAACATTCTGTATACTCCCCTTGTCCTAAAGGTAAAAAATGACACACCTTCACTAAACCCCTAAAATAAAGCAGCTTAATTGAATTTGAAACCCCAAATCTATTTTGCATGAAGAAACAACCTGTCGCTCATCACAAACTTTGCCATCAAATTTCAAGTTCTCTGCTGTTAAACAAAGTGGTGGGTCAGTTTTTATCCTTAAGACGACACAGGGTTCAAAGTCGAGTTGTCTGGAAAGGAGTGATTGTCCTTCACATTGCTGTTTGTTCACGCTGCTCAGAATGTCTGCGGTGTTAGTGTTCGGCCCCAGAAGGAAAGGTCATGGGCCTGTCAACAGGCATTGATACTGTTTTCAGAGCTGGATCTGGGTCCCCTGCCGTGCTGTCAAAGCTGATAAGTGATGTCCACTAGCATTCAGGCCCGTCGCAGTTTCACAGGGGGTTGGTGAGCAATTGGCAAAAACTTTCACCACGTGGGCGCCCTTAACCATTGGTTTGGGTCAAATTGACTTGTTTTGAAATTTTTGTAGAAAGACTTTGGAGAGATGCGTTTCATTACCAGTCACTAAACCAGTGTATATTTGTTTTGTGTTTCTGCTTGTCATTCATCATCTGTATTTGCTTTATGTCTTTTTGCCTTATGGCTTCTTTGAGTATAATAAGATAAAGATTTAGAATGTAATTTCAAAACAACAAATATCATTAATCTACTGCATGAAAAAATTATATTTGAAGAAAAAACTTTTCTTCAGATAAACACGATGCATGTCTTCATTATAGTGGATTTAAAAATCACATCTTTATCACGAACAAATGACTATTTCATTGTTTAATGTGATCTAACACATCTGGTAAGCACTAACCATGTATATTGTTTATTGTTTGGAACTGAGATAATTGAATTTCTATTTTTCAAATCTATTTTGCATGAACAAACAACCTGTCACTCACCACCGACTTTGTCATCAAATTTAAAGTTGAAAAAATATTATTTACTTGTCTGCTGTTAAACATAGTGGTGGGTTATTTTTGACCCTTAAGACAACACAAGGGTTAAAATCCCAGTAAAAAACAAGCATCATCCAATAAGGATGTAAATAACCTCAAATTAAAGGTGACAGTCTGCAATTTCAAATCCAATGCGCTGGAGCCAAAAGAACAGAAATTGTCGTAATACATATGGACTGTACTGAATACATTCATCTTATCTTGCATGGTTGTAAAATATATTTACCATTACATTTTCAAAAATGTCTGCATATTTACAATATTTTGAAGCATCCATTTCTGTAAAGTTTTCTTCTGGCTGGACCTCGCTATCTTGGGGACATCAGGCAGAGAACAAACAACCAAGGGACCTAAGCTAAAGCACAAGCCAATCTTGACTATTTATCTAAAGAACAATCTTGACATTGTGTCACACATTTACAGATTCAGCAATCTCCCTGTGACCTTTAAATGTGTTTACTGTCAGAGCGTAAAATGAATTAATAACACTTCAGCTTCGTTTAAATCTATAGTTGAGGGTTTTCATTTTCTCCGTATCAGACCAAGTCTGCCTACCCATATTTTGAATTCCTTCCAAAGTTCATTTCTTATTCAGTGGGCACTCTTGGCCTCTGAAAAGGACAATGATTGAGGGCTATGCTAAAATTGTATCTGTTCCCTCGTGCATGCGGTTATGTACTTCGCAATAGTTTTTCAGGGAATAATCCGTTAAGAATAATAATTCCAGAGAACCTACATGCTTGAACCAGATAAAGAATTGGAAGCATTTCATGAAACAGTCAGGAATGTGAATGCAAAAATGGAACTCTTGGCATTTACTACTCACTGCATTAAGCTTGCTATGTTGCACTCTCTAATGCCTTTCTTTTGTAAAAAAAATGCCATTACACAGGCATTTAAAGCCCTAAGCTGGAACCATGGCCTGGATTCAATCAATAAGCTTTCCGTAATGTTGAGGCCCGCTTTAATGCAAGTGTGAGTTTATTGCTTCACAAACTGTTTGGCATGTAGCCAATGTTAGATGCCAATAAGTGTTTGTGGAGACTGAAAACACACAACACTTGCATTTAATCGCAAGTCAACTTTAAGCATGAATATCGGAAGCAAACTTAGAGGCGCCTAAAGATAGAACACGGTGACAATAATAGGTCTATCCCTTTGCATCAGATCTCTCTCGTTTTGAGAGGCGCTGCACCCAAATGAGGAGGTGAGGGAAGGATCTGTGGACAGAGGAATCAAGGAAATGCGTATAAGGGAAATGGAACGTCCTTCATTCATTAGTTTGAAGGCACGTGAATGTGGCAAATATGCTCATGTTTTCTTGCTGAGGCATCCCTTGGGAGACTCCTAGCTCCTCGATCCAAGCCCCTTCCTGGAGTATTTAACAGAGAAGATGCCGGACCTCAATTGATTTTCCAGGTCAGTCTAGGACCAAGGAGATAATGACGGGTGAACGACGTGACTGGAATGATGGGTGTGTCCACTAAAGTAGCTTAGAGCAAGGGTCTGCAGGCCTGGTCCTGGAGAGCCATAGAGGAAGCTGGGTTTTGTAGTCACCTTAAAATCAGGAAACGGTTTAGATCCAAGAAGCCAGGTGAGGTGAGTTAGCTGTGCGATTAACATTACATTAATGGATCAATTCATTCAACAAGATCCAGCCTCCTCATTGGCTCCTGGGACCAGGCCTGACTCCTTTAGCAGGATGTGCCCCTTAGACACTTTAAAATAAACTAATTACCTTATTTTTTCTGAATCTGAAATTTAACAGCTCTTCATTAAAAATATATACAGTAGATGCCTGTGATTTCTCCTCTGACCTCTCTCATTAACAAGGCGTTTTTGCCCGCAAAACTGCTGCTCACTGAATGTTTTTTTTTGTTTTTCACACCATTCTCTGAAAACTAGAGAATGTTGTGCGTGAAAATCCCAGGATATCAGCAGTTTCTGAGATTTTCAAACCACCCTGTCTGGCACCAACAATAATTTCATAGTCAAAGTCACTTAGATCACATTTCTTCCCCATTCTCACATTTGGTCTGAAAAACAGCTGAACCTCTTGACCATGTCTGCATGCTTTTATGCATTTAGTTGCTGCTACATGATTACATATTTGCATTAACAAGCTGGTAAATGGTAAATGCCTGCATTTATATAGCGCTTTTATCCAAAGCGCTGTACAATTGATACATCTCATTCACCCATACACTCACACGGCCAACTGGCTGCCATGCAAGGCGTTGACCAGCTGGTGTACAGGTCTACCTGATAAAGTGCTCAGTGAGTGTCTATTGGTCCAGGACCAATTTACTTTCTAAATCAATCTAGCCATTAGTGCTGATTTGCTACTAAAGCCTTTGCATTACACCCAATTGCATTGAGCTATGTTTGTATGACACCAATCACATAGCTAACACATGTTCTGAAGATGGAGCTCACAGATTACCAAGATCTGAAATACCACCCTACCCCGCCCACCCCTGCCCTGACCTTGAAATGCAAGCACCAGCTGTGTAGCTTGACTGCAAAGTAGAGCGCTATCTCTTTCTTCCCTGAAACAATCATAAGCTCCCTGTAGGCACTGCTTTCAAAGCCAATTATCTCAGCTCTGGAGCACTCCAGCTCACCTCGGAGACCAGGCTCCCTGCTGTGTGTGATTGTGCCATGGGGGACTCCCCGAAAAAAACACCTGCGACCATCCCACGGCCAGCGGGGACACGGCAGGCTGCTCACCCCTCTGTGCCTGACCTCACCATGGGGAACATCAGCCCGTGGGACCCCCCTAATCTCTCCTACTGAGAGGGGGGGGTGAGGGTGGTGGCTGGTCCACAGTGGCTCCCCCATACTGAATCCCCTCTTCTGCCACATTTCTTCCTCTTTCACGCTTGCCATCCCCAACGCAAACCCCAGCTCCCACTGCGTCTGTACTGTCCTCCGGGTGGTTAAATAGCCGCTTATGATAAGACCCATCCACAAGCACAAGGACACTTATTGCGCGAATCAAGGTCAGCTATTCTTGTGGCTGAAATGCTGTATGAAAAGGAATCTGTAGCTGACTTGCTTAGTAAGAAAAGCGATTCACTCAAGATGTACAAAAGGGAATCTGTTCCTCACATGCCATATGCAAACCAAGTTGGTTACATGGTTTTAATTTAGTCAACGGCAAAGGGCTATATTATTATTATTATTATTATTATTATTATTACTGTTGTTGTTGTTGTTGTTGTAGTAATTACAATATGTAACAGGCAGGAAGTTAAACCGTATTGCGCACAATGTGGAGGCATGGTAATCCGACATGACAGTACAGTAAGTGCTTAAATGTCGAAGCAAAAAAAAAGTATCCAGTCAAACGACGGTTTCACTGGTAACCAAATCTCATTGTTCCCCCATCAATTAGCTTCAATTAAGTCAAATGTCAGAGCAGCTCGCGTTTCAGCAGGTGCAACACCGGATTGTTGCGTGGTATACTTGACGTGGCTAGTACAAAAACATATACATTAGCTATCTAATGTTGGTTTACGAAACTGCAGTAGTTGTAAAAGCTAACAATCATAATATCTCAGAATTGACCAACACAGCCGTTTCACCTGTGGTGCCTTAATGTCGAAGTACAAAAAAAAAAGAATACATCCAGACAAACGGCGGTTTCACTGGTAACATAATATCATTGTCCCCCCATCACTTATCTGCAATTAATTCAAATGTCAGAACAGCTCGCGTTTCAGCAGGCGTAACAGCGGATCTAACCACCCCCCTCCCCAAAGCGTGCACTGCTGAATTACCATTATTCGTTAATGGTACAGAGGACGGCGGATTGGGTGGCACTAGTAGAGCGCGGCCACCGCCCGGCTAGGGTTGCGGATTAAGATACCTTCAGATGGATCACGTTTTGGCGAGGTCTGGACCAACAGCTTCCCGTGTGGAGTGTGCTGTGGAGGAGGAGGAGGGTTATAGCGTTCCATCGCACCCTTTGCCCCCCGGCTGCCAGTGAAGCAGGGACTACAATTCTTCCAAATTCTGCTCCTCTACTTTCCTGTTGATACCGGCGAGAAAGGACGCAAATGACTAAATGACACTCTTAAAAACTGTATAAACACATTTGGCCTAGCATAGGTTGGTATTTCTCCTATGCTTCACAGAAGCTTAGCAAAAAGCCATGGTACTGTTCATCTATACAGTAGCTATTTACACAGTTTTAAATATGCCGAGATAGTTAAAACAAAAGCACAAGCACATTTGAACCAGCACTGGCCTACTACATATAATAGTAGCTACTAGTGCGTAACCATTCATTTGCCCCATGTATCATATGGACTTCAGATTTGGATAGGTGAGCGATGATAAGCTAAGCAAAAACATTGTGTTAAAAAACATTTAACACAAAAAGCAACCAAGCAACGTTAAAACACTTGAAGCGGCAGGGGAAGCCTACCGGCGGTGCCCCTGCTGCTGCGTAGTTTGTTCACAGCAGTCTTGCGTTTTAATTGGCGCGGGCGATCGCCCCGTGCCAGAGGCTCGCGATTGCCGTATCGCGGCTACCTCTGATCTGCTCCTTTCATCTCCCCTTTTCAACCGCTAAGTTCTCACATGCCAATGCACCCCCACCCCCTTCCACCAGCCCCCAAATTCCATGGTAACGAATCCTGCTCAACGCAGCTGCCTCTATTTTAATAGTTAATGTAGTGCTCTTATTGCGTAACAGTATCTTCACTTGCTGTGACTTTGGTGTAATATGCTGGAGGAATTGCACAGAAACATTTGAAGAAATAGCTCCCACAGAAACCTTGTTGTAATCAATGATGAGATGAGAAATTCAGTTACCGCCTTGCATGTCATTAATTGTTAATGGGACTGCAGGAATAATTGCAGCCTGCGCCTCATTCAACAACGCACTTGAACGTATTCATAGTATGGACGGAGCTGCAAACATGTCTTCCAGTTGTGCTATCCAATTATTAATTCCATTAAGTTCCAATGTAACAATACTTACCAATGTTTTCATTCATGGCTAGACTTACATACAACAAAGTTGTTAAATCACTTTCAGAACAGTATATTTCACTGTGATAGAGTCTTGTATCCCAATTTGGACATTACACACTAATATTTTTTAAATTGAACCCAAACATCCATCCATCCATCCATTATCAGAACCCGTTTATCCTGAACAGGGTCGCAGGGGGGCTGGAGCCTATCCCAGCATACATTGGGCGAAAGGCAGGAACACACCCTGGACAGGTCGCCAGTCCATCGCAGGGCACACACACCATTCACTCACACACTCATACCTATGGGCAATTTAGACTCTCCAATCAGCCTAACCTGCATGTCTTTGGACTGTGGGAGGAAACCGGAGTACCCGGAGGAAACCCACGCAGACACGGGGAGAACATGCAAACTCCGCACAGAGAGGCCCCGGCCAACGGGGATTCAAACCCAGGACCTCAATGCTGTGAGGCGGCAGTGCTACCCACTGCACCATCCATGCCACCTGAACCCAAACATACAGTCGATTTTTTCCCCCTATAGGTTCTGCTTAATGACAGGGCTCTATGTACTGTTAAATTGGCAATGTTTTACCCATTGAAACTATGGTTATCTTTGTCCTGGAGGCATTCAGTAGGGTTTGAATTGATGAAGCCATACACACTTCTGCACTAAATACTGTGCATATTAGCATTACATCACAAGGTCCTTTCCCTATAAGTAGAGTCGAGGCAAGGCTCCAAAGGAGAAGTGATTTCTGACCGACAGACAGGAGATTTGTAATCATGTGACCTACACTCTCAAAACGCGTGTTAAAAAGCACATAACATGATGTTTTTAACACACCTGCATGTCTAGTTAAGGAAAACATGTGGTATTACTTTCAACACAATAACACAAAAGGCCCGTTTCATGGACACAGATTAATCTTAATCCTGGACTAAATTGAGTTTTGTATGGACCCAGCCCTGATCTCTGTCTGCTAAACTGGCCTTTCCCTTTTTAACATAACATTTTTCTAATTTCACAGAAAATGCATCAGAAGTAACATAAAATAGAAACCCAAAAAGTGTTTTGGACATTAACACATTCTTTGTGAGAGTATAAAGTGATATAAATTAATTGCAGTGTCACATTCTAGGCTGGTGATCGGGCGAACGTGGTCTCTTCTCACATATCCACTGTTTCTTTCAGTGTGGGTTTCTACTCTGGCATATTCAAGATCTCTTATGGCAGGGATCAGCAACCTGTGATCCTTGGGGGCCGAGAACTATTGGTTTTCCACCCTCCCTTTACTGAGGAGTCAGGTGTGAAGACAGTCTGGCCAATCAGTAGCACTAATGACCCAGGAGAAAAGAAAACCAGGGCTGGATTTTGATTTGAGGGCCAGAGTTGATCCCTGTCTGATGGGAAGGAGTTGGTGTTGAAAATCTGTGTCATTCAGCACAGTTCTTGTGCAGGCTTAATTGAAGGAAGTGGAAATGCTCATTGCAGCAGGCTGTTCCTGAATTAGAAGGTCTACACCATAAACGTATGGTTCCCTGTGCAGGGGGATAGGCACTGATGATGAAAATTACATTACATTTAAAATGCCAGATAAGCTTTGGATTGGTTGTATCCATGTTTGTCTTTTGATCATCTGTGAATTATAATAGATATTAACATACAGATCCACAAACAGCGGAAGTCACGACACTGGGGAAAAACATATTTATATATCCAGTTTTCTCTGGATAATGAAACCCATTTTAGCTGTTGAAGTTTGGATTCTAGTATTTTAAAGGCCAGTTGTTGGTTTTCCAGAGCTTTAGCCAACTTGGAAGCACAACAGCAAACTACAGCATACAGATGAACGTTGGCAGAAGGAAGATTTTTTTTCGTTTTTATTTATCAGGGACAGTGCACATTAATCAACATTTTTAGTTTCTACATCAATGTATTTGTGCCAGAGTTAGCTAATGAGCTAATTTTCATCTGCAGTCCCTGACCTGCATGTCTTTGGATTTAGTGTGAAATTACCTATATATCAAGTGTATCAACCAAAGGAACCCTTGTGGCACCCTCTTGTGGACAGATAAAGACGAGAAAAAGACCGTCACCCTGAATACGCTGAATTTTCTCTGCTACATAGAAACGAAACCACCCAATAGCGTGGTCAGACAATCCAATTCGGGCCAGTTGCTCTATCCTTATTTCATGGTCCAGTGTCAGGCCATAAATAAATCAATTAAACATGAAGCACATTGTTGCTTTTTCTGAGATGCCTCAATAATACCATTCACTACTTTGTCAGCTGCAGTGATGTGTCCTGAAACCAGACTGAGAAGTTGATCAAATATCACTACTGTACAAGAACTCTTAGTTGCATAGTCTCCAAACTGTTGGAAAGAAGAACTGATGTTGGCCTAGTTATTTAGATGTAATCGCCCCCCCCCCCCCCCCTTTTTAACAGGAGAAGAACATCTTAAGGATGTTATTATACATTATTTTAAATTACAATTTTATGTCTGAGAGACTTTAAAAATATGGATCCAGATTGTCAGGTCCTGTGCATTTTCTTGTATTCAGATCTTTTGAGTGCTTTATGCAGTTCATCAACCGAGAAAGGCAGTTCATGGTCAGTTTTAACAGGTTTGACATCCTGATAATTATGCGGTACAAATACATTACATTACATTACACAAATGCGTCTGTAATTTGATCAAATAGAAAGCCCGATGATTTTTGATTTTTGATTTTTTTTTAATATAAAGCAGTGTTATTCATATTCAGTGTAGCTTAATCAACTTTGAAAGGCGTGTAAATCGATGCAGTATATCCGTCATCTTGCACTCTGGTCTAGCTGAGAATGATCCCGTTCCTCGGTTAGTACTGCCTAGTCCCCACAATGCCTTGCGAATCAAAGATAGTTGCCAGTCATTGTAGCTAGCTAGTAAGTGAATTTCAGAAAACAAACACACATTAACGTTAGCTATCAGTAGCTAACTATTGTAACTTATATTAACCTTACGGTGTATTATCTAAACAGTACATTTAACTGAATAGGCAGCATGAAGGAAACCGCAGCAAAGCGCCGCGAAAAACCCCGCGACTCAAAAGCCGAGAAGCCAAAGGAGTCGGGCCCCGATCCGCAGGATGTAGAGATGCCGGAGGAGGATGCGGCTACTTCGACAAAGCCGCATAAGGAACTGGACACGCTCACTCTTGAAGGTAACACATGGATTTCTCGTAAAATGCGTTATACGTTCTCAGACTGATTAGTTAACTTCTCCAGTATGTTTAGCCAAGTTAGCGAAGTTGTTGCTAAGGTAATCTATCAAGTTAACCTGCTGGCATGAGCGATTTGTCAACACAAAATGACTTGAAATTGCAGCTAGCTAGTTACTAGCACTATTTAGTAAACTGACCGTGTTCCGAAAACCAAGTTGGCTCACAATGTTACGAACAGTGCAACTTTTATGACTAATAACAGAAAAATACTTTCAGATCAGGTGTGTGTGTAAAGTATAATATAATATCTTCCGTTTTAGTGAAAACTTGCTATGAGACATACGCGATCATTTCTGCATACAGTGACATGGCAATAGTGCTCCACTGTGACATTGTGGTGTCGTAAGATGTTGCTAAAGAGACACTACGAAACCGGCAGGCTATAGACAGTTTTCGCTCAACATCTGCATTTTAAAAACACGGGAATGGTTGACGGGGTGGTTTAAAGCAGTGATTCTCAACCATTTTGCGCCCAAGGACCCCCCCATCCAAGGAAATATTCCAGTGCTCCCTCTCCACTGGAGACATGATAACCCGTCTGCCTGTGCTAATTTTGACTCCGTGTGTACACACTCCAAACACAGATATCAAGGAGCATGTAAAGCAGATCGAAAAGGCGGTGTCGGGGAAGGAGCCGCGGTTTGTGCTGCGCGCTCTCCGCGCACTGCCCTCAACCAGCCGCAGGCTGAATCTCAACGTGCTGCACAAGGCCATCTCCGGATTCTACACGTCCAACGCCGCGGGCAAGGAGTTTCTGCTCGGCTTCTTAGAGGAGGTGAGTGTCTTCCTGCACCGACAGCGGGAGCCCCACCGTGTCCCTGTGTCGACCACAGGCCAATATCAGTCCTGTTATTTCAGCTTGTCAGGATCACGACAAGTGAAAAGGACCACTAGTCAATGTTAACCGCACACACAGGTATTTCAATTAAATGGTAAATGATTGGCATTTATATAGCACCTTTATCGAAAGCACTGTACAGTGTGTGCTCGTCATTCACCCATTCATACACACACTCACACACCAACGGCGATTGGCTGTCATGCAAGGCACCAACCAACTCGTCAGGAGCATTTAGGGGTTAGGTGTCTTGCTCAGGGACACTTCTACACACCCAGGGCAGAATCGAACTGATTGCCAGATGACTGCTCTCACCACCTGAGCCAGTGTTGCCCTAAAATTGTGACACCTCTGTGGTACTAACTCAGAGTTAAAGTAGTGCCTCTGTTGACTGTCATTATGTTATGGAAGTGGCGCTTTAGTATTTGTATTGGTGGAATGATTCTTTTTCACCGTACAAATAGAGGCAGTTAGTATAAAGTGACACAAGTATGCAGTTCATATTTGTTTCACTCTACAGGGGTTGCTTGCCTCTTATTATATAGTTTTTACCTTTGTTGCAAAGAAACCCACAGCTCCACCATTTGATTTGATTGTCGTCTTAAATTCCAAGACACCTGAGTACGTTCTATCTACAATGAGTTTGTGGACATTTACCATATATCTGCCAAAGCACATTTCTGAAATGGGTTTCAGGAGTAGAATTTCAAATTAATGTGTTTGAATTGTGAGCATTACTTGTGTTTCCCGGATGTACAGCTGTTAGGAAAGCTGTTGTTTGAGTCTGAGTGTCCCTGAGCCTCAAGGTTGCCGCCCTCTGTCCCTCCCCCAGCCAATGGACGCAGACGGCGATGTTCAGTTCCGCCCCCGGACAGGCAAGGCTGCTGCCACCCCTCTGCTGCCTGAAGTGGAGGCCTACCTACAGCTCCTCCTGCTGGTCTACCTTACAAACAACAAGCACTACACAGAGGTGAGTGTCAGTACCTACCGTTCGACTAAGCGGGGGCGAATCCCCCCTGGTTCAATGTGGGGTTAAGGGCCCAACAGCTGCACTGATCTTATTGTGGCTACCCTGGGGGGAGCTTGAACTACCAAACTTGCAGGTCCCAAGTCAAGCTTACCCACGAGGCTGCAGGCTGCCCTCCGGCTTGGGTCAGGTTTTTGGTGGCAGAGCATCTGTCTGTTTCTCACGTCCCCCTCCCCCCCCCAGGCTCAGAAGGTGTCGGACGACCTCCTGCAGAAGATCAGCTCCCAGAACCGCCGTGCCCTGGACCTGGTGGCCGCAAAGTGTTATTACTACCACTCCCGCGTGTACGAGTTCCTCAACCAGCTGGACACCGTGCGCAGGTAGGCCCCTGTCAGCTGCCATGTCCGCCTGTCGGGACAGTAGACCGAGTGCTTCCCAAAAAGTTTCAATTCTGAGTCTGAAAAACCGCCACAAATTGTGGAGTCCTCAACGTCGTGTATTTTATTATGACTAACTTGCACGTGGGTGCAGTGCGCCTCACCGCGGGAAGGTCCTGGGTTCGAACCCCTGCCAGGGCCTTTCTGTGTGGAGTTGGCATGTCCTTCCCGTGTCCGCGTGGGTTTCCTCCCACAGTACAAAGACATGCGGGTTAGGCTACATGGGGTGGGCATCAACAGGGGGTTGCTGCAAAAGAGCGTTTGCGCTCAGTCAACCTACCCTGTATAAATAAAGGTCTATAGTAATAATAATAATAAAACTGTAATTGCTAGGATCAGCAACCATTTTGCTAGGTATTGATGCACCATGAACTGGTGTTTTGCATTACACTAAACTGTTATATTATTTGCGTTACACTACGTTATGTTAACATTACACTGCATTTTTATATTACTTTACATTACGTTATGTTTTGCTATATTACTTGACATTACATGACACAACTTTACAGGCATTTCACAGATGCCCCTTTCCAGAGATTAAGTAGTAACTGCGTAGTTTGGAAGGTCATTGGCTTAGTTGATTTGAGGTGTAGGTTTTGGCGTGTGGTGCAGATCTCCCAGCATGCCTCTCTCCCTCAGCTTCCTGCACACGCGCCTGCGTACCGCCACCCTCCGTCACGACGCAGACGGCCAGGCCACGCTGCTCAACCTGCTGCTGCGGAACTACCTGCAGTTCAACCTGTACGACCAGGCCGAGAAGCTGGTGTCCAAGTCCGTCTTCCCCGAGCTGGCCAACAACAACGAGTGGGCCCGCTACCTCTACTACACCGGTGAGAACGAGCTGTCTCTCCGAACGGCTCTACACCGGTGAGAACGCGCTGTCTCTCTGAACAGCTCTACACTGGTGAGAACGAGCTGTCTCCAGACAGCTCTACACCGGTGAGAACGAGCTGTCTCTCTGAACGGCTCTACACCGGTGAGAACGAGCTGTCTCCAAACAGCTCTACGCCGGTGAGAACAAGCTGTCTCTCTGAACGGCTCTACACCTGTGAGAACGAGCTGTCTCTCTGAACGGCTCTACACCGGTGAGAACGGGCGGCCTGTAGTGTACTGGTGAAGGTAAATGACTGGAACACGCAAGTTTGGTGGTTCTAATCCCGGTGTAGCCACCATAAGATCCGCACAGCCTTTGAGCCCTTAAGGATTGTCTCCTGCTGAGTCTAATCAACTGTACATCGCTCTGGATAAGAGCGTCTGCCAAATGCCAAACTAATGTAATGTAAAGAAGGAGTTGTCTCTCTGAACAGCGCTACACCGGTGAGAACGAGCTGTCTCTGAACAGCGCTACACAGGTCATAAAGAGCTGTCATTCACAACTAGGTGTTTGGTGAGTGGTATTTACACACATCATTGTATGCCTTATACTCTCTAATTTGTCTTTCTTTTTCTCCCTCTCATCCCATCTCTCTCTCTCTGTCTCACCCCCCTCCTCTCCCTCTCCCCCCTCTCTCAGGTCGCATTAAGGCCATCCAGCTGGAGTACTCTGAGGCGAGGAGGACTCTGACCAACGCTCTGAGGAAGGCCCCGCAGCACACGGCCGTGGGCTTCAAACAGACGGTCAGCCCGTTTCCGTGACTACCACATCACATGCAGATAGATGCCATTCATCTGGCTGTGTAATTGCTCTGATTGCTTTGTGTATTATCGTTCATAAAATTGCCGCTCCCTCTTCCTGACTGTGGAAAAGGTACAGTCTGTAGGATGCGGCCACTTAAACGGCAGTTAAAAGGCGTGTCCAACCTAAATGAGAGTTAGGAATCGTTAGAAATGAACAGTCCACTATCGAAACAGGTTTGTGCGTTTGAGCCCCAGTAATGCCAGTATCTGCTGATTAAGTTATTTTTGTAGTGCTGGTATTGCAAATGTTTCTTCTAAAGTAAACATTCCAGCTTCCTGACCAAAAGGATTAGGTCTCCATTTGCTCACATAGGGCTGGGTTAGGTCTCTCTCTGCTCACAGTGGGCTGGGTTTTGTCTCTCTCTGCTCACAGTGGGCTGGGTTTTGTCTCTCTCTGCTCACAGTGGGCTGGGTTAGGTCTCTCTCTGCTCAGTGGGCTGGGTTAGGCCTCTCCGCTCACAGTGGCCTGGGTTAGGTCTCTCTCCGCTCACAGTGGGCTGGGTTAGGTCTCTGCTCTCAGTGGGCTGGGTTAGGTCTCTGCTCACAGTGGGCTGGGTTAGGTCTCTCTCTGCTCACAGTGGGCTGGGTTAGGTCTCTGCTCTCAGTGGGCTGGGTTAGGTCTCTGCTCACATAGGGCTGGGTTAGGTCTCTCTGCTCACAGTGGGCTGGGTTAGGTCTCCGCTCACAGTGGGCTGGGTTAGGTCTCTCTGCTCACAGTGGGCTGGGTTAGGTCTCTCTCCGCTCACAGTGGGCTCGGTTAGGTCTCTCTGCTCACAGTGGGCTGGGTTAGGTCTCTCTCCGCTCACAGTGGGCTGGGTTAGGTCTCCGCTCACAGTGGGCTGGGTTAGGTCTGTCTCTGCTCACAGTGGGCTGGGTTAGGTCTGTCTCCGCTCACATTGGGCTGGGTTAGGGTCCGTGCTGACATTCCCTGGTCCACTCGTGGCTCTCCGCAGGTCCATAAGCTCCTGATTGTGGTGGAGCTGCTCCTGGGCGAGATCCCAGACCGGCTGCAGTTCCGGCAGCCCTCGCTGAAGAGGTCGCTCATGCCCTACTTCCTGCTGACCCAGGGTACGCTCGCCACTCGCGCCTCTCGCTCGGACGCTCGGGGAACGAGACGCTCCCTAAACGCTCTCCTCCATGCCTCTCCCCCCATGCAGCCGTCAGGACTGGCAACCTGGCCAGCTTCAACCAGGTCCTGGAGCAGTTCGGCGAGAAGTTCCAGTCCGACGGCACCTACACCCTGATCATCCGCCTCAGACACAACGTCATCAAAACAGGTGAACGTCAGTCTAAAGATACAGGTAACAGGTGAACAGACGTCAGTATAAAGATACAGGTTACAGGTGAACAGCAGTCAGTAAAGATACAGGTAACAGGAGAACAGCAGTCAGTAAAGATACAGGTAACAGGTGAACAGCAGTCAGTAAAGATACAGGTAACAGGTCAACAGCAGTCAGTAAACATACAGGTAACAGGTGAACAGCAGTAAGTAAAGATGCAGGTAACAGGTCAACAGCAGTCAGTAAACATACAGGTAACAGGTGAACAGCAGTCAGTAAACATACCGGTAACCGGTGAACAGCAGTCAGTGAAGATGCAGGTAACAGGTGAACAGCAGTCAGTAAACATACAGGTAACCGGTGAACAGCAGTCAGTAAACATACAGGTTACAGGTGAACAGCAGTCAGTAAAGATACAGGTAACAGGTGAACAGCAGTCAGTAAACATGCAGGTAACCGCTCCTTCCCATTGGCAGGGGTGCGGATGATCAGCCTGTCGTATTCGCGCATTTCCCTGGCCGACATCGCCCAGAAGCTGCAGCTCGACAGCCCGGAGGATGCAGAGTTCATCGTCGCCAAGGTAACGGGTCGTCTCCCCTCCGCAAAGCGGCCCTTCCCAACCCTTCCAGAAAACACGCTCAACCCCCCCCCCCCTCCCCTTTTCCTCCCAGGCAATCCGAGATGGGGTGATCGAGGCGAGCATCAACCACGAGAAAGGCTACGTCCAGTCCAAAGAGACCATGGATATCTATGGCACCCGGGAACCGCAGCTGGCCTTCCACCAAAGAATCTCCTTCTGCTTGGACATTCACAACATGTCTGTCAAGGTAAATCAGCGCACTGGGCACGCCCTGTGCACGCCCTGTGCACGGACACAAACGCCAACGCAGATGAGCGGCCACATGCCCCTCCCCACGGAGTCCTCAAGGGGGCGCCACACGGCAGTTGTGAAAGGCTGTTGTGTGTAATATTGATTATATTGGAAAATGTGTGCAGGTTGATTTGTGTAATATTGATTATATTGGAAAAGGTTATCTGCCTGTCGTGGGCAGGTTGATTGGTGTAATATTGATTACAGTACAGAGCAACAAAGTAACCACTGCTCTTGTGCTTATCCTTCCGCAGGCGATGAGATTCCCACCCAAATCCTACAATAAGGACCTGGAGTCTGCAGAGGTACGCTCAAAGGTTCTTCCGCAGTGTAAAAAGAGTGGCTCTTGTAAAAAGCCAGGGTATTTTACAGGCTGTTATAAGTACCCAGTGTATACTGGATAAATAGCAGCTCCTTGGGCTCCAGAATGATTGGCAATGCACAAAAATAATTAACAATATAATTATTGAGAACTCCAATGTGAAAAAGACTGTATTTTATTAATGTTTTGATGGAGGCAGACAAACATTAATTTAATTTTTTAATTTTTTATTGATTTCAACAAATTCAAGGTTTCGTAAGTATTGGCGTGGTGCATCCACCTGGCAGGGGTTCTTTCCCCGTATCATTTCCTGTAATGCTTGACAAGTTCAAGGAACACATTTGGAGGGATTAAGGTTTGGCGCAGAACATAGATTTTTATTTTTCCACTGAATCATTTCTGCGTGGATTTTGACGTATGCTTTGGGTCATTGTCTTGCTGGAATGTCCACCTACAGACAAGTCTCAGCCTTGTGGGAGAGACAACCAGATTGTCAGCCGAAACTGCCTGATACTTGATGGAATCCATTACACCATTGATCTTAACCAGTCCCCCAAGAGCTCTGGAATTAAAACGTGTACATGCTGCTGTTGCAAAGAACCACTAGGTGGCAGTATTGCAAAGATAATGGGATCGCAGGTTGCGCGTCAGTTTGTTTTGCAGTCCGAACTGAAACAGGTTTCCCAAAATCCTTTAAAGTAACATATATATACAGTGGGGTCCAAAAGTCTGAGACCACTAGTGAAAATGCTTCTATTTTGCATTCTTTTCTAATTTAATACAGATGTTTTCATTTAAAATTATATGAAAAAATATAACAATTTTAGTGAAAAGTTGAATCTCAATTTCAGAATTTCTTGGTACTTAGTATGTTGCCCACCTTTAATGCCAACATACACTCAAGCTGTCTTGGACTCCACAAATTTGTTCAAAACCTTATTCAGAAGCATAACCTTATGTTATCCCGGCATTATTTGACAATGTTCCCAAGAGCATCTTGTGATGTTGCTGAATGGTTAGCCTTTCGTCAGTCTTCAAGTGTGTCCCCATAAATGTTCAGTGGGGTTGAGGGCGGGTGATAGTGCAGCACTCTTCTTTGGTCTTCAAGTAGTTTGTGCATAGCTTTGAAGTAACTTGAATTTGTTTTTAAATTTTCAAAATCCTAAAACCTGTCTGTTTATTTCCACAATTACATTAAAAATAATTCCCAGGTTTTCAATGTGGTCTCAGACTTTTGGCCCCCACTGTATGTATATTTACAGTGGGCTCCGGTGGCAATACTGGCACCCCTGATTACCAATGCACAAAAAATGAACAATACAATTATTGAGAACTCAAAGTGGCAACATGGGAAAAATTCTGTTCTTTATTAATGTTGAACCAATATTAATGTCTTTATCATACATTACTTCTATTTAATAAAAAATTGATTTCACCAAAATCAAGCTTTCATAAGTATTGGTTTCGTTCTTAGTGCATCCACCTCTGGCAAGGATAATGGAATAGAAAGCACCATTCCTCTGTGCAGATCCTTGCAAGTAAATTTGAATACCAGCAGGACCAGACGCGGCTTGTTTAAAGGAGAAATTGACAAAATGCAAAAACATTGAATCGGTATTGCTGTAGGGAAGGTATCGGATATGTTGGTTTTTAATATGAAAGATGTGAAACGCAACAACTTTTCTTGATAACTCATCAGCTCAAGTCTCGCTATGCCGGTGCACTTGTAATGCTAACTAACTGGTTGACACTGGTTTGTACATTAAAGTAACCAGTCACTGCAAGTGGTGTAGAGTTGCTGGTTCCAGCCCTTGAGCAAGACCCTTAACCCAAAAACCGCTCCTGCTTTACCCCTGTTCTCTCTCTCACTCTCCCCACTTGCAACTGTTCTCTCTGGCATTTCTCCCTGGGTATTTTTAAAGTGAAACATGTTCTCACTAGATAAGCCTTTCCTGGTTAAATAGAGGTTAAAAAAACTCAAGTATTTGTTTATACAGAATGTGTTGAAAGCGGTTCGGGTTGCATAATTTCGGGAATATTCAGGGGTGGAAACATTCAATGGGAACTAACAGGAATGTAAGGGAAATTGTGGGAGTTATTTCAATACAGGGGTGCCACCGCTTGTCTAAAAGTAATATGGCCCCTTATTCTATTCTGTGGCAACACCACCCCCACCAAATATAAAAATAAAATGTTTTGGCTGCAGTGCAGTCTTAAGTTTTCGGACTGTGGTACAATTTCTGTTCCTTTGACTGTTCCAGCACATTAATTATTCCCATACATATTGGGTGATTCTTATAGGAATTTTTATACATAGTCCCTCCATTTTAGGAGACCAAAACTGCACAGTTGTTTCTGTTTAGTCAGGTGTATTCAATCGCTTCCTTAGTGCAGGTATATGAAAGCCTTCTCTTCCTCTGTCCCAAGTCTTCCTTTTTCATTGGCTACTGGGAATTCCCCTTGCAATTTGCATCTTTGACAAGCGTGAACCACAGGATTTTAACCACAGGAAAAGTAGCCCTGATGAAATCTTGATATGCTTGATGTATTTGAGGCGTTTCTGACTGAGATCGTATGAGAGTTTTCTAGTCTTTCACTCCCACACACATATCGATTACAACTGCGCCTATAGAACAGGGCAACCCTGGGCTACCCCGGACTGCCCCATCTCAAATCAGGCCTGAAGATAGCGTGATGTGTACCTAGCTTTATACAGATGTCATCACGTAGTCCGTGTCATTTCCGGCAGAGCCCGAGTTCACGGGCTCACTCCATTCCAGTTTTTTTCGCCCCTTTTTCCTTTTCTTCCCTCTTGCTCCACCCATCGGAAGAGGCTGGGAAAAGATGAAAGGGAAAGGGAAAGGAAGTGGGGAATGTGAATTAGGCAAATGGTATGTCCTTGCACCTTCAAACGTCAGTTCAACCACGTCAGTTACAGACGTGGCAGGTTGGGGGGAGGTGGACCCATACGTCACGCTTTAGGGGAAAAATACTTCCAGAAAAAAAATCTTTATATGCGCTCGCAAGAAAGCAAAGTTTGAGAGTACTTAACTTTTGCTTCTAGCTCCTAGAACATTTAACAGGTTGGAATGTCCTTAAAGATGGCGGACATCGGTAGATGTCCAGGTCAGGAGCAAGGGAAGAAGTGAGTAAGAATAAGCGATTGGAATGAGAACTCTAACCAAGTGTGTGCTTCCCTCCATAGGAACGTCGGGAAAGAGAGCAACAGGACCTGGAATTTGCCAAGGAGATGGCAGAGGATGATGATGACAGCTTCCCTTGAATGATAGATGAGCAGAAACATGGACATTTTTTTTTTCTTTCCTTTTTCTTTTGCATTAGTTGGTTATCTTTGTTTTCATCACACTGTGGAGGTTGCCTATGACAACAGCTGCCATGCTTCTGAATACAAGCTGATTTATGAATGCCATTTATTAATGAAAAGAAATGGAAACGGACAGGTGATTTGGCCAACAGCTGCCTGTATTTTATGGTCGTGGTGGTGTGTTTATCCTGCATAAGACTCTTTCTGGGTGATTTATGCCAAGTGATTTCTCACCTTCATGGTTTTGGTAAAGTATTTGTTTTGCTGTGCATAGTTCTTAAAATGGCTGAGTCTGTATTAACATTTGAAGACAGATTCACATCCTCCTGCACATGGTGATTATTAAAAGGCCTTTCCCACTGTTTAAGTATTCAATTCCAAACGCCTATTTATTTTTTTGGTAATTGCTTAATTCTCAGGATTAACCCCATTCATACCTTTATTCAGCCTGCAATTTTCAATCACAATGGTAACAGGATATACCGTTTGAAAGCGTTAACTCACGGTTCTATCTGTATAATCTATTTTACGATGCCATTGCTTCAGCGACAATGGTGCCTTCCATTTGTAACATGTGGGTGGTAAAACAAGAGTGGGGGTACCTCACCTTCTCTGCATTTTGGAAATCCACATACTACAAGAAATAAGGAAATGTCAGTGTTCTTTTAACAAGTACAGCGCACCAAATGTATAATAGTTTCTCATTCTAAAAATTTGCTAACTTGGAGAAATGTTTATAGAATGTCCATTGTTTACTTAGACTTTCTCTGGAGGAATTATCATTGTTGTCCGTTTCGATGTTGCATAGTTCTACAAAAGTACTTAGAAACGAAAGGCTATAATCTATGTTTTGTATAGGCTCTCGAATACGATAAGCCAAAGTACAACCACCTCTGAGCAGTATCTAATTTAGTTGCAGAGAAAATGTTACCCCCATCCCTGTGCAAGAACTTCAGCTCATCACAACCAACTATGGGCATGTCATTGAAGTCACGACTAAAAGGCATTTTAGCTAATGACATTACATTTCAATGGTGTATAATTGCTTGCGTAAAACAACACTGCATTTTTTTGCCTGCGTGACTGAACTGTAGGATTTTTCACCTACATAATATTTTGCAATGCCTACACCTAAAAATAACTTTTTTGGAGGAGTTTCACAGAATCTTGTCTGAGTGAATATTTCCGAGGAAGACGGTGAAAACACCATTGACAACACAGTAGTGGGCAATTTCAGTCGTGTGACCCCATTTTATATTGCGGAGCATCTAAATACATTCTCAAAATATTTGATTATTATTCAGTATGCTTATAAATAAGGAGCCAGTCTGCTTTTGAATAGTAAGTGGCATGCAATATATAATTATAGAATGCGTTTCACTTATTGATGGGGGTTGGGTATTTGAAACTTCAATCAGTGGTCCTCAATGAATATATTGGTATACAGGGTGGTATTATTATGGGTATTGTACTTATTCTTTATGATCTTCTTGACCTGTTGCTGTCTGAGGATAGCTGCAGGGAGATGTTTGGGACAGAGAGGTAGGGGAGGGTGACCGGCGAGGGAAGTACAAACACATTTTTTCAGGATAAAACGTGTTGTATGGTTTAGTATGCAGAATGCAGCATTTTACACTTCATAAGAGCCATAATATCATTCATGTGTCGTTTTGGATACGCCAAATGTCCTTTTTGAAAAACTGCCCAGGCATAGATGCAGAATGCTAATTTTTTGGTGATGATGTCCTCATTTGAAAGGCGATTTGTCCAATGTTGTGACTTGGCTCCCTTGTGTTTCTAAGCGCACCAGCCACAGCTACAACAATCTGTATCCAGTCAAAAACAAAATCTTTTCAGTGAGAAAAAAAAAACCCATCCACTTTCACTGTGTTTCACTTCACTGAATAAAATTGACATTTTTTCTAATGGATCATGATCATGAGAATTTTCCTGGGCCAACCCGAGGAGGTAGTATTGCAGGTGTTGTGCATCGTTTTACAATGCAAGGAATTCCAAAGAAATCTGTAAATTAATTACTGCTGCCATGGCCTTGGCCCATAATGATCTGATTTTTTTGTGCATCAAATATTGGTACAAGCATCACACACACTACACATTGATTGCACACAAAGGGCCAGAAGTTGACAAGCACTATTTAATATGTTTACCAAATATTGAAAACTGAACATTTTTCAGATGATTATTTCAATATGGCTGGGTCCTTGATGTAAAATTGATCTATACCAATCCGCAAAACTCAGCATGGATGACCAAAGCAGACTCGGCTTGGGTAATTAAAAGTGAAACCCATATTATACTGAGGAACATATCTGAGCCAGTTTCAGACCTGATAGTACTGCTTGATTAGTTGTAAAATAATTGAAAATGTAATAGCCCTGTGTGCCTGTAGGATTAATGTGGAAGTGGAAGGATTCAGTCTGATGCTTCTAGAACATTCTATTGCCAGTGAAAACCCTCAAACAAAGAAGTAGGCTGCCATTTTTCTAGACTGTTTGGGCATCTCGTTTTAAAAAATACAATAAATTTACAGAACCAGAGAATACCCAACACCACACTGTATTTAGTGTTTAATTTTGCGTTACATCGCAGAATGGCAAGGCTTATGACGTCCACGCATTGCAATATGGGTATTTCACTGACAAATAGAGGGCTAATCACAGGAACAGTCACAGGAAATCACTCAGAATCAAACCATTTGATGTATTTTGCAAGCAAGCATGCGACTTGGAACAATGAGTTATTGGAAAAATTAATCACAGCTTGAGTGAAGTCACACAAATATTGCTAGGATCTTGCAATGCTTCAGTCCAGCTCAAGTAAAAAACGGACTTGGAAATCATGTTTCAAATATGTAGGGAAGATTCGGCTATTTCAGATCGGCAAGAAAAAGTGAAGCTACTCCAATAAATCAACTGGGGAAAAAAGCTTCCATCTTTCAATGGCCACAGGCTAGCTCTGTGATGCTAAACTGCTTGTCTGAACTCCGAGTTCATGCTGGCTTTTTCCACTATTGGAGAAAAATGTGTCAGGCTTTTAGAAAATGTGGTGGACGGACAAGCCTCCTGAGGCTTACCAAAACCACCTGTCAGGAACAGCATTAAAGAGTGCCCACGGCTGAGGTCAGTAATCGCAAAGGGCCTGGTTGGACCTCTATAGTAAGGAACGAATAAATCTCACCATAAGGAAGAAAAACCCGCTCACAACTGTCCAACAGATCATAAATACTCTTCAGTAGAGAGGCGTGGATGTGCCAGTGACTTCTGTCCGCAGAAGATTTCGCGATCAGTACTTCACTGCGAGACGCATACCACTAGTTACCCACAGCAACAGGATGGCCAGGTTACAGTTCGCTAATCACTACCTGAAAGACCTGCATAATTCTGGGAAAAAGAGGTCTTGTGGACCGAAAAAGGCCAAGATTTACTAGCTATCACAGTGACAGCAAGAGCAAAGTGTGGAAGCCAAAAGTAATTGCCCAAAATGGGGGGCTATGTATGTATGAAAGTACTGTCATTTCTACGAGGTGAAAGTGTAGACAAATACCTTTAAATATAAGCTGACAACTTGCACATGAACCACATGTAAATTGTTTGATCACAAATTTAAAAGTGTGGAATACAGAGCCAAATAAAAAAAATATGTCTTTGTCCCAAGCATTATGGACATGTTTTTTAAACAGTTATTACCGAACTTGAGGAGATCATATATTTGAAAAGCATTTACAATAGACAATAGAAATAGGAAATCGATGTCATTGTTTGTTTATGACACGATATCCGACGTGATAAGCAGCCCCCTCCCAAAAAATGAATAAATGAATAAAATAAAATAAGAAATATACAATTATAAAGTGTAATACATTTGCGCTGCTCAATTCATATGGAATAAGTGCTGAAACTGAAACCGCCCTTTAAACTGCGCACAACAAACCCAGAATCCTCAAAATATCGGGGATACAGGTAAGTCCCCCGTAAAACCCGCATCCTGAGGTAACTCTCACCTTTGGAACACCGACCAAATAGAAATAACTGTTTATTTACAACAACAACAAAAAAAAAAAGTAATCATGACGATACTAAGCTCTGCGTGAGCAAGGCAAAATTTCAACACATTTACGGGAACTTCCCGTTTTGATCCATTCATTTAAAGTATAAATACTAAACAAATCTCCCATTCCTATCACTTACAATCGTTTCATCTTTCATGCCATCTTCACACAGGCGACTAGGCAAAGACAGAATGCACACCATCTACAGTAAGTGCTTTTAATTTTCGTTTCAAACTCGCAACAAAGTCATGTGTACTATTAGTAGACTATTCCTGACATTTCTGAGTTTTATAATTCAGGACTTATAAGCATCCCGTGAAGGCAAGACAAATGTAGTCTTCGGGCAGTTTGAGAGTGTTATTAAATTAAATCAAATCAGGTATCTAGACAAGGTCTTCCGTAAGAAACTGAACTTTTAGTCTAATTATGAGAATCTAGCAGCCTACAGCCTGTCAGTCCTCTCAAAAATGGTCATGTGCAGCAGGCTATTGAGACTTTGAGGCGCCTAAGGAATGCATTCTCAAAGAAGTTTGCACATGTAATCCTGCCTACAGGACATTGAGATTGATCTGCCAAAATGCATTCCTCCCTCCCTGGCCATGAATTAAGAGCATTCTGCTTTTGTCGAGCGTTGTTAGTTGATGAGTACTTCTTTCCTCCGGTAGTCCTATCTCTGCACTTCGTATTGGCCCTGCTGGCTCATTCTGCGCCGCTTCCAGAGTGCTCCGGTAAGGCAGGACCTCTCATGGATAGCCAAGAATTCGAGAAAATCGTCATGGCCAGCAGTAGTCTGGTCAGTAAGGTCCGGAGCGACATCGAGGGAGTGCGCAAGTCATGTGTACCAGAGGTAAGTGTTGCGGTATACACATTTCTCCTCCTGTTTGACCGTAACTTAGCCTACACAGTGGCATAGAGGGTAATGCCAAGTAACTGTAGGAAAACAGTCATGTTTGATGTCACTAAAATGATGTCAGTGTTAAATGTACTCTGGAAGACTGTACGCTGTTTTCAGAGCTGAATTAACACAGAGCATGATGGCCGTTTTCAGTGTAAACACAGTTTAAAGTTGGCTATGTTCTAAACAATTTAACATTTTTAAAAAGCCAAGTAGGCTACGTTATTACGATTTTGTTTTACCTTTGTTTTATCCATTGGCTAGAGCAGGACCTGTTCAAAAAATAATATTTGCGAATCATGTGATTTTCAAACTGCCATTTGATTTATAGGAAATAGCTTTTATTTTACTGATCAGATTTACAATTAGAGGGATATTCACCCAAATATCTGAATTTATTGCCTCTATGTGTGTGTGTGTGTGTGTGTGTGTGTAAAGGCAAAAGTTATATATCTGAGTTGGATTGGCACTGATGTTTTGCATCTTGGACCTATCCCTGTTGTCATGGTAACTGTGGCTATCACTGATCATCCTAGGCCTTCAAATGGGACTCCCCCACTCAGAACCTGCAGTACATGAAGTCTGTCCTGGGGATCCCTCCCTCTCCCATACTGAAGTCCCTGTCGAATGATTTTACCATGGTGAGTACCATTGCTCGGGTGGCTGTGTGCCTGTACATTATGTATGTGTGTGTGTGTGTGTGTGTGTGTGTGTTATTTGGTGTCTAATGTATGTGCTGTGGGTGCTTGCCTGCATGTGTTTGACAGAGATAGGGTGTGTTTGTGTGCACATCGAAAATGTAGTTCTATTTATTGCAGTGAGTTTGCTTGCAGAGGTCAAAAAGTTAAAAGTCCTGCCATGTGTTTCCTCCACGCATGATTTCACAAATTATAACTGTAATTTGGAACAAAATACTGGGGTGGACTTTGACTTTGTGAACCTGGATTTCACACCTCTGCATGCTGATATGTGCCTGCTGGACATGTTGCTCTTGGGCAATGGCATGCGCTAAGCCAGCTAGAAGCGCTATCACCTGTGCTGTCTGTTTCTTTGTAATGAGGGAGAACAATATTAGTTTCTTCATGAGGAGAGAGAATAATGTCCGTTTCTTTGTAAGGAGAGGGAATAATGTCAGTTTCTTTGTAATGTTTTGGGATGCTCAGCTGACGGTGTGTTTTTCCCCCAGGAGCTGTGTCTGAACCACATATCCGAAGGGCTGCAGCTGCACCAGGACCTGCTCACCTCAATCCGAGACCGCATCTCCAAACCCGAGAAGATGACCGAACTGCTGGCTGACATCAGAGACCTTCTGGCTCAGGTCGTTAAGGTGAGGCATGCTGTCGCATCTCCAGAGCTTGCCAGACAGACAGACAGACTGTCTGATCAGACCAGGAAACTGGCTCGGATAATCAGGAATGCTATTTGCACACTGTGGATGTTGCACAATTAAATTGTCTTTTTAAAAAAATGTAAAGCACTTACAATGTGAATTGTTTGGCTCGCGGATGCTTATGGCCCTAAATGAGCACATAGATCCTTCTGCCCGCAGTCAGCGCTTGCTGTTACTGTTGTACTTTTTGACAGTATTTCAATGGTTGCAACACACCACACAAGCTCAGAAAAGTATTTGAATGTGATTGTTGAAACAATGAGGAATTTTGACCCAGGTCTGAGGTTTGTAGAGAATGCTAACCTAGTTATGCCCGTTCTGACAGGGTGTGTGTGTTTGACAGATGTTCAGGGCGTTCTGACAGGGTGTGTGTGTTTGACAGATGTTCAGGGCGTTCTGACAGGGTGTGTGTGTTTGACAGATGTTCAGGGCGTTCTGACAGGGTGTGTGTGTTTAACAGATGTTCAGGGCGTTCTGACAGGGTGTGTGTGTTTGACAGATGTTCAGGGCGTTCTGACAGGGTGTGTGTGTTTGACAGATGTTCAGGGCGTTCTGACAGGGTGTGTGTGTTTAACAGATGTTCAGGGCGTTCTGACAGGGTGTGTGTGTTTGACAGATGTTCAGGGCGTTCTGACAGGGTGTGTGTGTTTGACAGATGTTCAGGGCGTTCTGACAGGGTGTGTGTGTTTGACAGATGTTCAGGGCGTTCTGACAGGGTGTGTGTGTTTGACAGATGTTCAGGGCGTTCTGACAGGGTGTGTGTGTTTGACAGATGTTCAGGGCGTTCTGACAGGGTGTGTGTGTTTGACAGATGTTCAGGGCGTTCTGACAGGGTGTGTGTGTTTGACAGATGTTCAGGGCGTTCTGACAGGGTGTGTGTGTTTGACAGATGTTCAGGGCGTTCTGACAGGGGGTGTGTATTTGACAGATGCGGGAGCTGGCCCAGTTGGGGGCAGGAGAGCAGTACGGGGGCTCAGGACTCTCCGCTCAGCTCACGGAGGTGTACAAGGTGCAGGCGGCCGCCCACATCACCCTGGATCAGCTGGACTCCTTCTCCCAGCACGTCTTCCGCAGTCTCCGGAACATCCGCACTGTCGCCCAGGCCAAGCCAGCGGCGAGCTGCTGAACACGCCCGCACCACCATCCCCACCCTTCAGCCGCCGCCCATTCCCCAACATCCACACCTACTCACCATCGCCGTGCCCACCCATCAGCCACCACCGTTCACCTGTGACCACACCCTCCAGCTCCGCAGCGTGCGTGTTCTTAAGCACCCTGCCCATTTCTGTGCTGCTTATTTATTTATTTTATTTATCAAGGACGGTGCACATTAATCAACATTTTCAGTTTCCACATCAATGTAAATGTGCCAGGGTTAGCTAATGAGCTCATTTTCATCTGTAGTCCCTAACCTGCGTGTTTTTGGACTGTGGGAGGAAACCGGAGCACCTGGAGGAAACCCACGCAGACACAGGGAGAACATGCACACTCCACACAGAAAGGCCCAAGTGTGGGGCTTTTTTTGTTCTTGTTGTTGTTCATATTTCATTATTTAAATAATTTATTTGTTATTTATTTATGTATTTATTTATTTATTTATTAATTGTATTTTCGGTATTGAATAATTCTGCGTACATGATTTGAAAGGTTTCTGTTTCTGTTTCTGCTGGATGTTGTATGTGACTTGATTAATCTCTATAGTATAGCTACTGATGATTTTGATAGTTAAGACAAGCAATATAAAATCATATGTACAGTATATTGATAATAAATTATTATGTATAATTATATATTATTAATATGTATTATTATTATTATTATTATTATTATTATTATTATTAGTAGTAGTAGTAGTAACATTAGTAATAGTATGTTATAAATTGTATTGTTATTAATATTATTATTAATTATATGTAATATGTTTAATCCAGTTTTTTATTGATAGTGCACCAGGCAGCACTGTCTTCTATAACCGTGTCCTTGTTAATGGGCAAAATGTTTACTGTGATGTCACTACTGTAATAGTGATATCACTGTAACAGAGATTACTGTAAAATCCCATGGAGAAACCAGCCAGTAGTATCTACTGCTACCGCGTTTAATTTCAGAATGTGGAAGACTTTCTTTTAATCTTGCTATTTTAACTTTCATGGACTGGTTCAATGGCCATTATATCTCTTCTTGCTATTAATTGTACTTAATATCACATTAATTCCTTAGTAATATTCACAATGCAACAGAAAAAATGCTATATTTTTCTGGGCATATTTAATCTATTTAATTTCTTTCTAGTCTCTCTTTCCACTCTTTAGTGACCAGCAGTGCAGATGTTTGATTTGATTGTTTGATAATGTTGGACAACCTTTGTATTGGTTGTTGATGTTGTCTTGTTTTTTTATCTGTAACTCTTGAAAGAAATGATGTATTATTATTATTATTATTATTATTATTATTTAGATTATTATTATTATTGTTGTTGTTATTATTATTATTATTATTATTATTATTATTATTATTATTATTTATTAATGATGAGTTTAAGGTTCAAACTAATAAGCAACAGAGGGTTACACTCCTGCTGTGATCTTTGAAATTGACTTTCTTTGAAATATTTCATAGTTTTTAATTGTTATTTTATTAGTCACTGTATGATACACTTGAATCCACAGACTTTGTACAGTTTCAGTAAAATAATAAAAGAAACCTAAAACATAAATTATTATCTTGCATATTCATTTCACTGGATAACAAAATATGGCATCATTACACAACACAATACATTGCCCAAAACTGATTATTTATTATAAGAACAACACTCTGAAATATGAATTGCTATTTCAGACTATCTTCTACGTCTACCCCATTTTACACACCTTGATAAAACTCATTTTCCCATGTGCTGGTGATACTTTATATGCTGTATCCATTTGTCCTTATGATACGTTTCTCCCATACCAAACAAAAAGTGATTCAGAAATAGACTCAGGCATTGTCAGTTTGCAGTGACCGTGTACTGATTAGACTACAGTCGATATCACAGAGGTAATTGTGCTCAGCTCATGTTTAAGTTTCGGGCTTGTCACTAAGTGACTCAGCCATTCAATGAATTCTCCCTCCTTAGGGGGACACCTGTGAGTCACTGAGAGCAGGTAAAAATTCCCCCAATTTGTCTGGTCTCATACTGAAGCACACTTTATGGATGTGCTACAGTAAGTCACTTAAAATATACATATATACACTGCTGGGGAAAAGTTTTTGCCCCCTTCAAGGTTTTGTCTTTCATTACATATTTGTCACACTGAATGGTTTCAGATCTTTAGACAACCTGTAATATTAGACTTACTATTCGATTCGATTCACTGTTTCATTTATTTTATTAAGTTATCAAAGACCCAAATCACCCCTGTGAAAAGGAAATTGCCCCCTTAAACTTCATAACTGGTTGCATCACCTTTAACTGCAATAATCACAACCAGAGGAGGGATTCTTTCTGCTGATCCTTGCATGATCCTTCACATTCAAGGGTTTGCGCTTGTCAACTGCCCCCTTCAGTTCAGCTTGTAGGTTTCTGATTGGATTGAGGTCCGGTGCCTGAGATGGCCATTGCAGAACATATATTTTGTTTTCACAGAACCATTTCTGTGTGGATTTTCATGTATGCTTTGGGTCATTGTCTTGCTGGAATGTCCATCTACAGCCAAGTCCCAGCCTTGTGGGAGAGGCAACCTGTTTGTCAGGCAACCTGGCCTGATACTTCCATTGAAGCATTAATAAAGTACTGTATTTTCCCACATGTTCAGCATTTTCAGTTTATTCCAGTAATCATATTGTATTTTATTTTGGAAAGCGCAGATGAGCATTTCTGATGTCCCTCAGATGTACCGTACATGTCTTAGCACACTGGGATTGTTCAGCAGAATACTTTTGCGAGTTGATAGCTGTCTGGACATGCCTGACTTTCATGAACTGCTGGTAAGATCTCAAACTCCAGACTACACTGATGTGTGTAGACGGTGAGTATGCAGTTGCCAAACTTATCTCCTTGTGTGTAGGCGGTTGCCAAACTTATCTCCTCTTTTACAACCGGGCAATTCAGCGGTGTTACCTGTAGTGACGCAAGTCTTAATCTAAAGAGCCGTTTATTCAGCTATGCTGAAACCTACACACGGGACATTCAAAATAAATAACTGGTTCTGGTTCCTCAGTGGTGGAATGACTTGCCTACCACTATCAGGACAGCAGAATCCCTCCCCCTATTTCGACGCAGACTCAAAACACACCTCTTCAAACTCTACCTTAGTCCTCCCTCCTGATTTACCCCGCCCCCCCCTTCTGATACCCCTATCCCTGTCTAACCCCCCCCCCCCCAAAAAAAAAAAAATAATAAAAAAAAAATTGCACTTATGATGACGACTATATGTTTAGAACAGCAGTCCAGGTGTATTTTCCTAGTTCTGGATGTGATGCTTTGACTTGTGGTAGAACCTATGCACTTGTAAGTCGCTTTGGATTAAAAGCGTCTGCCAAAATGTAAATGTAAAATAACGTGTGAAAATATGTTCACTGGTTTTGGTGCCCAAGAAAAAAAATCTTTTTTACTGATGCTTCTGAGAATATTTTGGTATGCAACTGGATTCATAAATAACCCTCCCAATGAGGTTACAAGATCAAAATTTGAATTTAAAAATTCAACTTTGTTTATCTGCTGATATAAGTACACATATCATATAATGAATTGTTAAGTGTTTGTAGACCAGTCAATACAGTTTAAAGCATTTTTAATAAATTAATGTTTTAATGTTTTGGCTAATCAGTGTATATAGGTCTATAAATAAAAAACAGACAAAGTTATGGAGATACACAATAATATTGTAGGATTTAGCTGTGCAAGTGGTACTCTAGTTTGCCATGCCAATCGGATGTGTGGCAGACATTTGCAGGTTAGTCAGGGATGGTGAAATTGGAAATGAAGAGAAATATGTTTTTTTTGGTAATGTTAAGGATGTTCTGAAAGATAATTACTGCCTCTGGGGCTGGAAGATTCCAGAACATGCCGTGAGCATGTAATTAAGCAATAACTCATGGCAACCTGTAGTATCTTGTAATTTTATGACAGCTAAGGGGCATTGTTCGGCACAATGCATGGCAGACAGTCACAACCCCCATAGCTGTGGTAAAATTCCAATATACCACATCCTGGAGTGAATTTCTGTTTAAAAATACGAATTACTTTTAATATTAGCAGTCATAGGTGACAGTATGAGCTTGGTAGCATACTCCTTTCTATTAGGCTGCTGACTTATGCTGCACCTATATTGACTTCCTGTTATGTAATATCCTGTTTAGGAGCTTAAGCGCAGTGCTGTGATGTGCCCCTATGCCTGGTCTGAATCGTGGCTGCACCTGGCATGTGGTAAATTTGATCTAAAACACCTAGTGATATTTATCATATTTTTACAAGTTATCTTAGCACATGTTGCCATTTTAGAGTTAGCACTGTCCACTTTCCCATGGTTCTGTGCGTAATAAAATTTTTCGCAAAAGCCTTAATAATAAATAAATAAATAAATAAATAAATTAATAACAGCGGCTGTAATCATACACTCAATGAGCACTTTATTAAATATTTCTTAGACTTTTTTTTAGTAGTCTATCCACTTAAAGGTTTAACACGTTGTGTGTTCAGGGAAAATCACCGGAGATCAGCAGTTTCTGAGATATTCAAACCATCCTGTCCTGTATCGCACCAACAATCATTCCATGATCGAAGTCACTTAGATCATTTCTTCCCCATTCCCCAGACATTTGGTCTGAACAACAGCTGAACCTCTTGACCACATCTGCATGCTTTCATGCATTTAGTTTGCTGCCACACCATTGGCTGATTAAATGATTAAATATTTGCATTAACAAGTTGGTGTACAGGTCTACCTAATAAATTGCTCACTGGGTGTATTCCTTTAAAATGTACGATCATAAACAGTTTTCGAAAATGTTGCTTTTAAACGGAATAACTCGCATGTGGCAAACATGGGACGAACCGTTACCGAAGACTGGAGGAAGTGTGTGTATAAACACAAAAACCGCAAAAAAGCACAGACCATGCAACTTCCTGCTCCAGGCATGCAGCGCTGCTTCGATTGCTTCCTCCTTCCCTGAATGACGAGGGCAGAAGGGCTCAGCGGACATTTGTGTGATCTCACACACTCTTGCAACATCCCCAGTGTTCCCCTGAGCCAGTCACTCACCGTGGACAGCTCACAGGATCCTTTTCCAGAGTGTTGCAACAGTAAAATGGCTGCATTGCACAGGAAGGAATTCCGTCAGCCTTTTTCAGGATTGCTCAGGGACTGGTCACTGGGAAAGTCGGCGGAAAAGAAATGGTCCCTGAAATGGAAAAATCCAGGAGCTTTAAAATGCTACTTGCCCCGGGGACTAAACATGCGGAGGGGGTAGGGGGGTGGGGCTGGCGCTGGGGTGTTTGTGGGACACGTTCCATCACGTCTCCACAGTGTTGGCGCTGAGCCGTAGGCTTTGTGACAATAACTGTCCTTGGATACACAATATATGCCAAAACTGCACTTAACTGCACTTTCTTCTTAATGATGTTCCAAACAGTTCCTTTAGTTTTTTATATAAATATTTTAAGATTATTAAATGACCTACCACTGAATACACGAATATGTCACATCTGGAGTGACAAACATACCAATCAGCAATCAGCAAGCATATTCCAGATAAATATACTCATTCTGTTTTCCATGAATAGAAATATCTCCAAATACAGCAACGGGATATGACAGCAAGCATATTCCATAGAAGTATAGCAAAACAGTGAAACACTCCAGAGCACATGCTAAATGCCTTGTAATGTAATGCAGTTGAATTTACTGTAAACTGTGAAAATATGCATTGACATACCAATTAAGTGAGCCAATATATTCCAGATAAGTACACTCATTCTGATTTTCATGAATCGATTAGAGCAATAAAACAAAGTGACTAATTAATTTACGGGAAACTTGTAAATATCTCCAAAAACAACAACGGGATATGACAGCAAGTATATTCCAAGTATAGTAAAACAGTGAAACACAACAGATGGTTTACTGAGCTGCCAGTATAAGCTCTGTAGGTGCAGCGGAAATGACTGAGGTTTGGCGTTCAGATTAGTATTATCCTGAATCGAAAGGTTAAACTGGTCCTTGCTAACCTCACTACAGGCAATGTTTCCCATAGAAGAAGGAAAAAAACCAAAAGCACTCTATAAGCAAAGACAAACTTAAAGGATTTTAAGTTTTAAAATGTAAATGAGATGAGAAACATTGAACAAGAACAACACAACAAGGACATTAAACCTCCATCACACCGTAACCTACCACTGAATAAACGAACATGTCCCATCTGGAGTAACAGCAATAGTTTTTTTTTGACCGCTGTTAAATAGCTATTTTATTGTTGTACTTGGGGTTTTCTAGCTGCCAACTGTGCCAACTATGCTAGTTTGGAAGTTGATGTATTCTTCAAGGGTTCCGATTGTATCTGTATGGTTACACTAGGACTCAGAACTGTATTGTCCTCTCAGGTCCTCTTCGCACTTGTACTTGTATTTGATCTGCACTGCGCTCTGGATAAGAGCACCTGCTAAATGCCTTGTAATGTAATGTAGATGAATTTACTGTAAACTGTGAAAATATGCATAGACATACCAATTAAGTCAGCAAATATATTCCAGATAAGTATACTCATTCTGTTTTTCATGAATAGATTCGAGCAATAAAACAAAGTGGCTAATTAATTTACAGGAAACTTGTAAATATCTCCAAAAACAACAACGGGATATGACAGCAAGTATATTCCAGAGAATTATAGTAAAACAGTGGAACACTACAGATGGTCCTTCATGAGTTGGTTTAATGAGCTGCCCAGTGTGGCATAAGTTCTGCAGGTGCAGCAGAAATTATAAATAAAAAAAACAAGAGGGAGACACAGACTTAACTTTGTACAGCAACTGCCCTTGATCCACATGGGAGCCAGCAGGTCATGATAGAAAAGATTCATTTAAATGGTCATCTTCCCTTGTGTTTTAGGCCTGGTCTGGCCCTTCTGCCCCTGAATGGTCCCAGTGCCCCTACTGGAGCTAATGGCTATGGCACACCTCCTGGTCTGCACCTGCTTTCATCCAAAACACATCCCTCACTACAAATCTACCCTGCTATAACTGGGCTCAGGCGCAATTGGGGTCGGGGGTAGGTACCTCCTTAAATAAGCACCTTTTCTATAATGGCCACTGGCTATACTGTAAGTAATTGAACCTTTCAAATATTTAGAGATACATGATACCTTAACTTTCACTGCTCTGTCACTAGTGTGGGGGGTGTTTTGGATAGAAGCAGGTGCAAAAGAAATACCAAAAAAAAACCCCCCACAAAAAACATGTTCTTGATGTGTTTCATCCCAGATTGAAATGGAGCTGTACTTCACACAGAGTGATAGAGTCATGGGAAACCAGGACAGGAAGTAAGGGCAGAGGCTGAGGTGGCCAGCGCTTTTCCATTGAAAACCCCACAGGCACAGGGCCTCCAGTCACGGCATTATGTAAGGGTAGGTGGCTTGCACCTGGGCAGCCTGTAGCGTAGTGGTTACAGCGAGGCCCAAAGACCCAGGCCAATGAGTGAGAACATCTGTCCGTGATGTCATCTTAACTACTCTCACCAAGCACTTTATTAGGAACACTTTTACTTTATTACTGGGGGCCTGTAGCACAGTGGTTAAGATATATGACTGGGACACACAAGGTCGGTGGTTCGATCCCCAGTGTAGCCACAATAAGATCCACACAGCTGTTGGACCCTTTAGCAAGGCCCTTAACCCTGCATTGCTCCAGGTGAGGATTGTCTCCTGCTTAGTCTAATCAACTGTACGTCACTCTGGATAAGAGCGTCTGCCAAATGCCAATAATGTAATGTAATGCACCCTTTTCACTATTGCATGCGAAAATGAAATTGAAAAGACACCCAGGAAGAGTGTTTCACTGAGAGTGTTTTTACTGTCTCAGCAAAGGTTATTCACATGTCTCTCGTGAAAACAAAAAAACGTGCTGTGCATCCCCCTAAAGATGGCAGGTCAAACTGGTCTCATTAGACAAGAGAAAACCACAGCACAGACAATGTGAACTCAAGTCGCCAATCTGGGTCGCCCTTCGCTGATATCTGATACACGTGGTGGAAAAGAAAAGGCGTGTCTGTGTTCAGGACAATAAAGAGGCTGAGGGAAACTTGCATGTGTTCTGTGTTCAGCTTGTTCCTGTGTCAAGAGCTACACTATCTAATGCATTTCTTTTGTTGTTGTTGGACAAAATGACAGCAAAAAATGTAAGACAACCGTACAACAGGAGTAACAACAAAACAGGTTTGGGACTTCTGACAGTCCTGTAAACTTTATTTTGAGGTGGGGAGGGGGGGGATAATCCAAGCCTTTTGCTACAACGACTCAGATATCCAATGCCTTCAAGCTGTGATACAGGACCAGTTTCAGCACAAAAATAATAGGGCGTGGGATTAACCTTTGGTTAAATGATCCGCTGATAAGCACACAAGGGTGTCAGTCTGTCCGTCGCCTCAACAAATCACGTTTTAGATTCCAGGATACGGGATTGGATAGCTGATGGCACCACTCCATTCCAAAAATTCTCAAGTCCTTGCCCCTGCGTACAAACTGACCTCTGACCTGTTACCCCCGGAAGGGGGCTCTCCTCATTCAGAAGACAAGTCATTACTAAGCCATTTTAAGTCATTATAAGTCAGTATTAACTCAAATGAAAGTAATTATTTCCCCTTTAGTATTGTTCATCAGGATCGGAAACTCTTCATGCTTGCAACCAGCACGACATGAAAAGAATGGAGGAAATAAAATGGTGAAGTATCTGGATATTCACTGGATGTTCTTTCACTGCATTGTGCTTCTGAAATATGAATGAGAAATGAGAGGGGGGGGGGGTGTTATTTCAGCCATATGAATCAGTGTCTCTGTCTGAATGCCTGTTTCCTTGTGTTGGAGCATGTTTGCGTATATGTGTGCGTGCTTGCATTTACATTTGCATGCACACATTATGAGTGTGTGTTTATCAATGAGTGAGAATTTATTTGTGTGTGAGTACTTGAATGTACATTTGTGCATGCGTACAGTATGAGTGTGTGAGTATGTGCATGTGCATTTGCACATGTGTAGAGCATCAGTGTGTTTGTGTGTGTGTAGATTAGTGCATGTATACAGTATGAGTGTGTGTGTGCATGTAGATTTGTGCATGTGTACAGTATGAGTGTGTGTGTGTCCGAGACTGATAAAAAAAAAAGACCGCACTAGAGGGACTGTGGCGCCATCTTGTGGCCTCCTAGCTCCTGTGCTGCTCTTGGTCCTTCTTGCGCTGTTTCTCCTTCTGTTTCTCGAGCTTGTCCAGGGCCTTGCGCTCCTTCTCCGCCGCAGCGTGCATTTCCTTCAGTCTGCGCTTCAGCGCACTGCGGTCCGTCGAGCTGCTTACGCCAAGACCCTACAGACACGCGCAGAGAGAGACAAACGGGCCAGAATGTTATCAAAGTACGTTTCTTTGTATGCTTTGTTTTCATACTTTCCTCTGTACTCTCTACTGCTTTACGGTTCTATATATCTGTTTTGCTTTCTGTACATACCGATATTTTTAACCTTTTTAACGCGGCCCGTGGAAAGGTGCTATATAATAATAATAATAATAATAATAATAATAATAATAATAATAATAATAATAATAACAACAACACGAATTACAATTATTATTATCATTTAAATAAATAAATAAATAAATAAATAATAATATTACAATTTAATTTTAACGAACAAGTATTGGGAATCTACGATTATAATTATAACAGCTGTAGTCGTTTTTGCAAGGTCATAACCCGGAAATGATGCAGCGTATGGGATGGCTGCTTTGCCAGGTCTGCACATAATACGCGACCTTAGGCTTGTTTTTCCAGAGTTGCTTGGGAATAAAATGTCAGTTGCGGTTTCTTGGTTCGTTTTTAAGTGTAACAAGCGATATCGTTTTTCCACATTCATGATTACACAAGCCAACATGTAAACGAAGGCCTAGCCATAAACTGTTCCCCCAGTTCGCAACCGCTCATTTGAAGATGAATCCCACACTCGACTTCTGAGGAACTATTAGACGTTGAGTATTACGCCTACAGTCAATAATGAACAATGAATACTAGACTGAATGAATAAAGGACTAATGTTAAGTTAACAGCCTTACAGTTTTGAACCTGTTAGACGTTGATTGGGGAAGAAGAGGCGAAGAAAATATCACGGGGATCGGTGCGAGCTATGGCCCGAGGAGAACGTGACTTGTGGAGAATTGGACAGATGTCTTGGTGAGTTATCTTAAAGCTGACACAAACGCGTACCTGTAATGCTAGCTAATGTTAGCTAACTCACAAGAACAATGCATGTGAAGCGACAGGGTGGTTTTAGTATCTCAGAAACTGCTGTTCTCCTAGAATTTTCTAGAGTTTGCCAAGAATGGTGCGAGAAGAAAAAAAAAAAACATCCAGTGAGCAACAGTTCTGTGGGCAAGAAACACGTTGTTAATGAGAGAGGTCATAGTATAAGGGCCAGACTGGTCGAAGCTGACAGTTGACAGGTGGCAGTAGCGCAAATAACTACACATTGCAACAGTGGTATGCAGAAGAGCATCCCTGAACACAACAACAATGTATCAAACTTCTAAGTGGATAGGCAGAATATTTATGAATCTAAAAAATAGGTCTAATAAAATCCTAATAAAGTTCTCACTGAGTGTAAAATGTATTATTAGCCACCTAGTTCTTAAACTGTCTCACAAATTGACTTATACCAGAGCTGCAACACCTCAGTTTTTCTGTATTTCTGCCCTTGCAAGCAGGTGAATAATTCCATTTTAACAAGTCCAGCATTGTGATTCCCTAAAATAACCTAGGCCTAACTAGAGAGTTTTAAATTATATAAAATTACATTACATTATATTACATTCAATTTAATAATCAATCTTCAAAAATATACTTTTGAAAACACCAATATTTTATGCCTCATAATAAGAATATAAAGCTTTTGTTCATTTATTTTCCCCTCCTGTCCAGCAGATGACAGTAAACAATCGTATATCAGAAGAATCAAGCTTCTCAGGCCCATCTCTCAGGTTAGGCTTTGGCTGTATGCGTTTCCTCACGCTTTATCAGGTCGGTCCAGCTGTATCCCTCTATGGTCTGGTTCTTCTGCCAACTGACGTAAATAATAAGGTTGGCTAGACTACTAATTAAGCATTGAAGCAATTAAGCTAATTTGTAATGTGCAACTTTAAATTTGATGCAAAATCCAGATCAATATTCAATTTACAGCTGAGAAGATGTGATAGTCATAGTTGGGTCAATACTAGGACCCACCCGGGTAAAACTAGGCTGCACTTAAAGGTACAATAGGTAATTTTGGACTTCTAATGGTCAAGAGAGGAATTGCAGCAACAACACATTCAAACCACAACACTGTTTATCCACCCCCTTCTCTGTGAACGTGTTGACATTGAAACCCCCCCCCACGCCATTGGCCGTGGCTATTAGAACCCATTTTAAACCAATGAGCTTGAATTATTGTACAGCTATGCAATATTTTGGTGCAGTCCGTCGACTGTATATTTTGAAATCCAAATTTAAGGACTATAAACACAGACAGAAGGTGAGTCAACATGTCAGTGAACCTTTTTTATTCAATGACGGGAAGGGATTTACAATGGTTTTGTAATAATATTTTAACGCAGAAATCTTACCTATTGTACCTTTAAGCTTTTTTTCTGCAGCTGCAGTGCTGAATTTGATACCCAGAGAAGAAGGAGGATTGTAGCCAATGTCAATCCTCCTCCCTGTGTGGCCTTCTGAAGCACTAAACACGTCGTACGGCAGGGATACTCTACCCAGAAAGGGCCGTGTGTGTGTGTGTTTGTGCAGGCTTTTCTCCCAACCCAGCAGTTACACACCTGATTCCACGAAACAACCACTAGAGTCTTTGCTAAGCACTTTGATTAGTAGAATCCAGTGTGTAACTGCTTGGTTGGAACAACTGCTTGCACCCACATCGGGCCTTTCTGGGTAAGATTGAGTATCCCTGTCTCCCTATATTGAGTATTCAGTGAGGCCCAAAGACCCAGGCCAATGAGTGAGAACAACTGTCTGTGACGTCGTCTTAACTGCACTCACCGAGCACTTTATTAGGAACATTTTCCCTTTATTACACCTACTTGTTAATGCGACTATCTAATAAGCCAATTGTGTGGCAGCACTGCAGTGCATACAATCATGTAGACACGGGTCAGAAGCTTCAGATAATGTTCACATCATGTGATCTAAGTGACTTTGATTGTTGAATGATTGTTAGTGGCAAACAGGATGGTTTGAGTATCTCAGAAACTGCTGATCTCCTGGGATTTTCACGTGCACTAGTCTCTAGAGTTTGCAAAGAAAGAAAGCCGTTTTGCAGACAGAAATGCCTTGTTAATGAGAGATGTCAGAGGAGAATGGCCGGACTGGTCAAAGCTGACAGGAAGTTGACAGTAATGCAAATAACAACACATTACAACAGTGGTATGCAGAAGTGCATCTCTGAACACACAACGTGTCATAACTGTTAGTGGACAGGCTACAGCACCTTAAGCTTGGTCCCGTCCATCTGCAGTAGGTGTTCTCCGTCGATGTCTCTGGCAGTGAATTCTGGGATATACTGCTCCATGTTGAGGCCCTTCAGCCACTGGCACACCTGCTGGGTGCTCCAGGCCGACACCAAGCACAGGGGCTCATCCAGAGGCTGCACACACAAACACACAGTTACCATGACCAAACGCAGGGGCTGCACACACAAACACACAGTTACCATGACCAAACGCAGGGACTGCACACACAAACACTCAGTTACCATGACCAAACGCAGGGACTGCACACACAAACACACAGTTACCGTGACCAAACGCAGGGACTGCACACACAAACACTCAGTTACCATGACCAAACGCAGGGACTGCACACACAAACACACAGTTACCGTGACCAAACACAGGGGCTGTTCATACAAGCACGCAGTTACCGTGACCAAACGCAGGGGCTGTTCATACAAGCACGCAGTTACCGTGACCAAACGCAGGGGCACAAACACGCAGAAACAAACAAAACAAAACACACCCAGGCTATAGTTAATTTGACCTAAAATATTTTCTCTTAAATGTGCATGTTTTCCCCCCCCTGTCTGTGCCCAGGCAGTAGTGAACCCTCCTTACCAATCCGTGCCTGGTGGATTGTAAAAAACCTCCCATGATTCACCTGTGGTAGCCAGCAGGGGCCTGGCAGTGAGTGAGTCGCGGTACGTAGTGATGTAAAATTTATCCCAGGTGACGTACGAGGTGGCCACAACTGTAAATGGAGCCGATTTCTAGGTCATAATGAGCAGAGAGGAGAGGCTGGGGGTGCGCGTACGCCAAGGTGTGAAAAGGAACCTCGGAGAAACCTCCAGCCTCTTATACCGCAGCCGGCGAGGAAGACAAGGCAGCCGGGAGAGAGGAAGTTCACCAGGAAATAACCGATTTCCCGATCCTCGCGCGGCCGTCTGACAAGCCTGCCTCGCCTTTAAACGAGCCGAGCGGGGCTGGCGGCCGGCCGCGGAAACACTCCCGTTCCCAGCGGCGCCTCACCTCGTCGGAGGACTGCGACAGCGTCTGGTACGGGTGCGAGGAGCGCGACTCGGCCGCTGACCCGCCGGACGGGCGGGGGCTCCGCGGGGAGAACTCCTCGCTGAGGGTGGACTCCTTCAGGGAGGGGAGAAAAAGAGCGGGAGAGGAGTCAGGAGAGCAGGAGGAGAGACGCCTCTCTGTCCTCACGGAGATGTTAATCGTGAATAATTATGAGGAATAACCCCTTGAGGTGGAGCATCTCGTTTTCAAGGGGGTCCTCAGCGACAGTAATACAATGTAAACGCAATTAGACACAACACTTAACATTGAAAAAAAATAAAAATAAAACTTATATTCATATATACACAAACGTTTACATACATGTATATATACTTATACATACACTCATGTACATACATATACATACACATATACACACAATCACACATAGACATGCATACACTAGTACTATACAATAATGAGAGGCATGTCCAGAACATAGTATTCTCAAGGAGAATTGTGTGTGATCCATGGTCCATCCCCCCCCCTCCCACTATGGCCAGTGGGCCTGTCCACCTCCTCAGAAGAAGGGGCCTCAGATGTCAATGTTAATGTTTTTTTATTTTTTTTATTTTTTATTTGGTAGCCAATTGTACCTCGTCTGATTCACCAGGATTTGGGTAGCTGATTTCAGCTACCTAGTATTGAACATAGATGCACCGCCCATACCCTGTCCCTCGGCGGCCCGAAGGAGAACGACACGTCTCGTCTCATGCCTGTTGCCGTGATTCCGAGGTGCCCGAGGTGCTTATTGTGCGGCGATCTACTAACCCTGCCAAGTCCCTCCCTCTGGAGCAGCGAGCCGATTATTGCTGCCCCACGTGAGCCGGCCAAACTTGGCTTTTTGGCAGGACCGAGAATCGAACCCCGGTCCCCGGTGTGCAACTGCAGCAAACTGCAACCGCAAGTCCACTGCGTCTTAGCCTGTTGCGCCACCGCGGCTCTTAACGCAATTTCTATCGAGTCTGCATGTGGATTTAGAAAAAATGGCAAGTCGTATTGTGTTTGTTGAATGCAACTTGGAGCTTAAGTTATATCAGTAGGTCAACACTTGTTACATATACGCATTACAGATACATATACACATAATCATGAACAGGCATGTCACTGAACAATAATTTATGTAAGATAGGGTTTAGGGTTGGCAAAAACAGGACATACTTTGAACAGAGTTTGGCTTGAGGGTTGGCCAAAAATGACCTACAGACTTTTAGGAGTTAGGGTTGAGGGTTGGCCAAAAATGACCTACAGACCTGCTGAAGCTTAACCAGCTACACTGAAGTGCTGTATGTTGCCTTCCTGTAATGTGGCAGCTTGTGGGGAAATGATGGGGGGAAAGTTGTGTGGCTGTCAGTCTCGGGTCAGTGATTTGCTGAGACCGCTCCCAAGCTAACCCAACATTACTGCAGTGTTTCCCCTTATCCAGTGCTTTCAGGGACTTGAGCCAGTAACCGTGACGCACCGTGCATTTCAGCTGTCGTATTTCAGCAGAAGTCTTGGCTTTCCTGCGAACCTGCAACCTATTAGAAAGCCATTACCGTAAAGCAAGCAGCCCGGAGGCATTTAACCGCCGTGTTTCCCGATCATGGTACAGTTGGAATGCGGACAGAGATCGAAAGCCTCGCTGATGAGAAATTGCGGCCCTGATTTTTGCACTGGGAGCTTTGAGGCTTTTTGATTGGCAGCGTACTGCATGACTTCATGGGTACTGAACCGGTGTGGGCTGCACAGAGCGAACGAGACCAGAGTCGGAGTAAAACCGTGTAATGGGCGAAATGCCAAACGCGGTTTTAATCGTCCAACAGGATCTATGCGTGGCATTTCCTCTCTGTTTTCTGAGATAAAAGGGCCAATCTTTTTTTCGGGATAAGGCTGGTTGATACCGTCGCAGTGACATTTGGTTTGTACTTCATAAATGACATTTATTTAAAATTAAACCAACCATCGTCAGTGTCAATTGAGCAATTCCGAATTTGAAAGTTGGCAGAACTGATAGGAATGTGTATGTAGCCATGCAAAGGAGTTGAGATTTGTCGGTCTGATAAGGACAACGGGGGATAATCTGTAAGTCTGGGTCATCAGGAGGCATACACGGCTGAAGAAGCTAAAGATCTTACATCTGGAAATCCTCTGAAAAGCTATTGACATGGCTGTTTTTCAAATCTGCGTGACATCACAGAGTACAGTTGCAGGTGGCTGCGAGGTTGCCGCGGTAAGGGGCCAGCGCATGGTGAAGCAGGTCTGTGGGTCGCTGGCTGTGCTCCCCTGCAGGCTAATGACGCTGCTGTAATATGAAAACCAAGGCCAGCAGTCCTGGACAATCCTGACCATTTCACATAGGCCCTTTAACACAAGCTGCCAGAAGAGCACTTTCAGCTGCACGATGGGCTGGAATAACATGGAACAGAGTAGTTTGCTAAAAGCTTAAAAAAAACATTAAAAAAAAAAAACCATCAGGAAAAATGAAAAATAGGCATCAGGGCCAGATCGTTTTGATTACTGTTAAGCAGGGATACTGTAAACACAGTTCTGGAAGGCTGAGAACCGCTGGTTTTCCAACCCTCCCTTTACTTGTGAGTCAGTTGTGCCAAGACAGTCTGGCCAATCAGTGGCACCACTTACCCGGGAGAAAAGAAAAACATGGCTGAATTTGATGATCGCTGCGGTAAACGGGTTCAGTCTCAGGGCTTTTTGCGTGTCGTACTGCATGCCATTTAAAACATGGCAAGAGCCAAAGTGTGACAACTGACACGCGACTGAAGACAGTATTTCAGGTAAAACAGAGGCCGTGATCTCTAGATGCTCATGTCCGGTGTATCGCCAGCTTTCAGTAAAGGTGCTTAGAAAGCTTACTGCCATATCGCTGGTACCTCATACAGCTTGAGGGATGGACAGTGAGGCACACTGCGGATTTGAATAAAAATGGGTCAAGCTCATCAGGCCCGGAAGACTTTTTAAAACCAACTGACTGCAGTGCAATACATCAGAGACTTGGAAGTGATTCAGACTTAAAACTAGGTACTGTCCACTATTGAGAAGGGTGTGTTTAATGTCTTTTTGTATTGTGGCGTAGGTAACAACTCATTTTTATGCTTATTTTATGCATGAAGTCAACCTCCCCTTGGGATCATTTTGTTTGAAGTCTTGAGTATACAGAGCAAAGCAATAATCAACAATAGCCAACAACTTTTTTGAGAAAGGCAAATTCGAGATGAAACGCTGACTGGCAATGACCTCATTCATCGAAATGATTTAAAAATAACTATAACCAGAGCACCTCATTGTTCATTAAAACCAGACAACCCCATTGCCCATGACCAGGTTTTGGAGGGTGAAGTGGATGAAGTTGAAAGGTCACACACAAAGTCAGCCCTGGCTGCTGGCACGTATAAACACCACGGCTTGAAGCTTGATGATTGATGCAAATGCTACGTTTGCAATGGGAAAAGTAATGTAATTGCGTTACTGAGCTTGTCTGATGCTTTGGAAGCTATAAAATATACTAAAAATCTTTTTCTTTTTTTGGACTGTTATAGTCCTGGGAGTGATGTAGCTGAGCTCGCTCTGGGATAGGCACCAGAAAAGCCCATCAGCTTCCCAAATCCTCGGCACTCGGCTGAACAGTTACTTAGGAGCGGCGCGGACATTTCTCCTGATGTCTAAGTGCCGAACAAATGGCCTCTCGATGCCTCTACGTCTTACTGTCGTTCCTGAGGCCTGAGCTATGAAGCGGACATTTTGCTTTGAGTTATTCATGTCCTAAGAGGACACAATCGCTCAGCTGGGAAACCGCTGTCGCTTCCATTTTAAGCTTGTGTTTTCACACGGATGTGCAAACGCATGACACACGTGTGGACGTTCCCTGTTTGAAGCCTTCTGCTTTCTTATGAATTTGTTTCCCAATATGGGGCAGAGCATTAAAAAAAAACAGATATACATGTGGTTTCCATGGCTGGAAAGGTTATTGTTGACTCATTCTGCAAAGTCATTCACTGTCAGACCCAGGGGAGTATTAGCTGGCGTACCCATGTGGAAACTCCCAAAGGAATGAGCAGAGAGGACTCAAAACCCTCACTCTTTGCTTACTTTATTTTACAGCGGAAACAGAGCCACAACTTTCATGAGGTGGCTGTTGTTCTCAACATTTGTAACTGTCCTTTGTGTTGTCCAGCTAATGTTAGCTTTGATGGTAGATATAAGGGGGGGGGGGGGGGGCGGTACCTGGGAGTTGGACTTGCGGGGGCTGCCGCTCTGGGACACCATCCTGGGGGAGCAGGAGGGGGTGCTGTTGGAGGAGGCCGAGCCCCGGGCGCTGTCTGTAAACCAGGAGAAAGGCACGAAGGGCGACCCCGAAGACCGGCACGGGCTCTCCGAGGGCTCCCTGTGGGAAGGGGGGGGGGGGGGGGCATAGAGTGAGTGAGAGAGTGAGAGAGTGAGAGAGTGAGAGAGAGAGAGAGAGTGAGAGTGAGAGTGAGAGTGAGAGTGAGAGTGAGAGTGAGAGAGTGAGAGTGAGAGTGAGAGTGTGACGTGTGCAAATGTACTCACACATGCAAATGCAGACACACTGAAGAATTTACTCCAAACATTTCATCCAACTCTGGTTCTGGACTGATCTTCACAGGGCATGTACTCTCTAGGCTCTATGCTAGCATTATTTCACACTAACATCCATGGGGCATGTGTGCATCCCAATTAGTAGATGTCCTCCTAAATTATTGTACCACTTGTGTATGTGTGCGTGTGGAGACCCACCGGCTTCCCATGCTGAATCGGTTGGTCTTCTCCTTCCTGACTTTCCCATAGGAACGCCGCAGTGTGACCCTTCCGGGGAACAAAAGTCAAATTACAATCCACGTTGAACCCTGAATTCTCGATTCTGTGGCACTTTGTTTTGGGGAGGGTAAGAGGCTCACCCCAGGTCCATGAATCTCCTCTTGGTCTTTTTATCGAAGATCACCGTGGGGCTCCCAGGCTCAGCCGGACTGGTGTCCCGACTGTCATCTGTTACCAAAACTGACCCCCCCACACCACACACGTTCAGACATAATCTCACCCCCACACCACACACGTTCAGACATAATCTCAACCCCACCCACGGTAATTCACTTATTTGCTTAAATAAAACATTGAAGAATGTAACTGTAGCTTTGAAGTTGGCCCTGGGGCGTTGTACTGCAACAAGCATTTTGTGGTTAAAGTGCAGACTTTCATCTTTAATTACATCCATACCGTGTAGGAATTACAGCCCAATTTTAGGTTGCCAAAAGTAATTGTACAGATAAACACAGACTGAAATCAAGTCATCATATTCAATATTTTAAAATGTGGAAATCAATGACTGTGCCTGAATGACCCAGATCACTGGCAGATGCCGGCTATCTTCCCTGGTGATGCTCTGCCAGGCCTGTACTGCAGCCCTCTTCAGCTCCTGCTTATTTCAGAGGCTATTTGCCTTCAGTCTGGTTTTCAGCCAGACCTATGGATTTGATTCAATTTACGGCTATTTATGGATTTGATACTTTTCACTTGTTGAGGAATGTATGCGCTTGTAAATCCCTTTGGGTTAAAAGCGTCTCCTAAGTGACTAAAGTGTAGAGGTAAAACAGCGGTCGCTCTGACCTTCGCTCTCGGGCCGGCGTGCTCGGCGGATGTAGATGGGCGAGCTGTCGGTGCTCGGGCAGGACCTGGAGGGGGAGCTGGTGGGGGACAAGCCCAGAGGCTCCTGGGAGGAGGTGTTGGTGAGCTGACGGTAGCGGCCCCGAGGCACCGGGGGCGGAGTCTCGTCCTCGGCGAGGTTGCGGCGGACCAGCGAGGTGTCGAAGGTGAAGGCGGGCCGTGGGGCGGGGGAGGAGGGCAGCAGCGAATCCGGGGAGGGGGAGGAGCCGCGCAGTGCAGAGTGGAGTGGGGAGCGGGTACAGTGCATGGGGCTGTCCAACGACTTTAACACACACACACACACACACATGTACACACACGTACACACATACACATGTGCACACACACACACACGTACACACACACACACACACACACACACACGTACACATGGGCACACACACACACACGTACACGTGCACACACACACACACACACGTACACATGTACACATGTACACACATGTACACACACACACACACGTACACATGTACACATGCACACACAGACATGCAAGCACATGTATACACATGCACACAGACACACACACACGTACACGTACACATGCACGCACACAGACACGCAAACGCATGTATACACATGCACATAGACACACACACACACAGAAAATAAATACAAGAATTTAGTGGAGGCTTTTATGTCTTTCCAGAAAATTAGTTGGATATAAATACGTTAATTGCACGTTAGCCTTTGACAGTTTATTGCATTTTAAATGGATTCAAAATGGATGAGTCCAACTGCAAAATTTGATTTGCAAATGAAGTGAGGAAAAGCATATCTGTAATTGGGGTGAATAACTGCTTTCCAACCAATGAGCATACTCTGCAGTGCTGTTGCCAAGTGCTGAGATAATTTTCAGGCTGGTCTGACAGTAAAACTAACAAGCAGGCACGTGTGTCCAATGTGCCCCCTTGGAAAAAAAAAAAGAAAAGTATTCATATTGTTGTCATTCATTCATTTTGGTTAAATATATTTTCTACAGTACTGTGGTGTGTTTTTCTAGCTTGTGTGCCCTTTTCTCTTTTGAGTACCTCAGACGGTCTCTGTGATCAGGCAGTGTTTTCATATCAGAATAGTTTGCTTTTATGTGACTTCCTTCTTTTTCACCGTTATTATGTATTCTTCTGTGGGAATCGGCATACTCTTGTCACTGGGTGTATTGTATTAATTCACATTTCTCCCATTATTTTGCTAATTAGGCTCTGACATGTAATTTTTAGCGGGGTTCAGTGGTGATCCCGGTGACATTGATTTGCTGCAGTATGTCCACATCGTCTCCATTAGCGTGAATTTATGCATGCTAACATGTTCAGAATATTAATTCTGGATTGCTGTGCAATGGCCCACGGCGAAACCAAAATTGTGTGTTTGAACTAAAAGTGACAATAGAAACGCTACACTTCAACTGTGTGGATGATTATGGAAAAGGGGGAATTGCTTGATCTAAATGCTTCAAAGAAAATCACTTTCAATTCGAGCGATGCTGGCAGGATGAAATAATGAAATCTGGTCGTGTTCAAGTGAGATATCTCGGTTTTTTGACAGCTCCAACATGCATTAAGTAATGTGACTGCTACTTACTTATTTATTTACTTATTAATTAAATTTGCCATCTCCAATTCCACCCAAATCTGGAATGTCTTGGATTATATCCCATTACATTACATTAATGGCATTAGGCAGACGCTCTTATCCAGAGTGACGTACAGTTGATTAGACTAAGCAGGAACAATGCAGGGTTAAGGGCCTTGCTCAGAGGCCCAACGGCTGTGTGGATGTTATTGTGGCAACACCGGGATTCGAACCACCGACCTGGCGGGTCCAAGTCATGTACCTCAACCACTACGCTACAGGCCTGACCTACCCCGAGTACAGCGATACAATGCCTGTGTGTCCTGCGCAACGTGGCGGGACGACGTCCCTTTCCCACCTTTCGCTCCAGACTCTCGTCCCCTTCGGTGGAGCTGATGCTGTCCCGCAGCCGCGAGCGAGAAGGCCGATGCCGCCGGGTTTTGACGGACAGCTGGGCCCGCCCCTTCTGTATGCTGTTGTCCAGGAGCTCCGTCTCCGGAACGGCCTCGTTCAGGTCTGATAACCAATCGCATCGCAGAGGCAGGGTGAGTCGGCGTTTCTTTTGTGTCTGTCCTGCTGCGCTTCATGTCGAGACACGGTTATTGATGGAATGTAGACACACGTGCGCTAACATACGTTCACACACACGCTATGAATACAAACTTGGAATGATAGGTTTCTTAATGAAACCTCCTGCAATACAAACCTCTCAATTCACATACATCACGTAATATGTATTTTTCCAAGATGAAAGCCAGTGCACTGCAAGACTGTTGACATTTCATGAATATTATCTGATGCCCTACAACTGCAGCACTCTTGTACTGTGATGGTAGGGTCAGCAGATTGGGAACCCTCACATTCTTGGTTGCACACACCCCCCCTCCCCCCCTGACAAAAGGCAAGCAGATCCTTTCTTAACCCATAATGAGATGCTGAGAGGTTACGCCAGCAGCCCCCACCCCCCCTCTGAATCTGAACCTCTGACCTCAATCTGGGGCCCCCCTGACGTTCAATAATTCATCTCTGCGTGCTCCTGGGGGGGAGGGGAGGGGGGAGCTGTGACTGGAGGCTGCAGGTGAGATGCCAATTTTAGCTCAGAATAAAATTCCATCTGCCTTTCCCAATTAGTAGGAAAGCCAATAATTTAGTGCAGTCCCTCTTTGTGTATTGAGGAATATGTGTGATCTTGTAATGCAAGGGAAGCAGTGAGATGGGCCTGTAACACTCCAGCCCTGGGCTCACTCAGTGTGGCTGAAGATGTGCTAATTGGGCCCGTATGACCACTGTGCTGCTCCCTGTCTTTCTCTCCGTGCCATCCTTTTCTCTCCCCATTTCTATCTTTCTCTTCATCTCCCTTTCTACCCACCCCCTCCCTCTATCTCCCTTTCTCTCTCATGCTCCTTCTCTTTCTCCCTGGGAGCTCAGTGTCAGTGCTCAATCCAGCGGCGTTAGCACTGGATTTAGGTGCTGGTTACTCTAGCACTGGGCAGCGGCTATGTTTTTAGTGCTCTCTGCTCTCAAATTCTGCATACTGTATTAGCTCTGTCCTGAAGTGTAAAGGGAGCTTGGGGCTACGGATTTGATTTCCATATCCTCAGTGCAGACTTGGATTGCTTACATGAGTACATGCTGTATCCTTCATATGGCTTGGGTATTGGCTGGATATGTCTGCCTGTGTTAGTGTGACCGGTTGCTGCATTTGGTCATTCGCTACGTTTCCAAACCATTACACCTCACTGCTGGTTATAGCACTCAGGGATAAGATTTTGTTCTGCAGTGTGTTCGTAGTTCTGTCAGTAAGAGCGCTGGCCAGGAGACATTTTATACAGATAGCCTGACTCTGACACAGCAGCCTGTCAATACTGAGATAAGCTCTGTGTACAGCTGTGTATCTCCATAACCGCTCTGGACCGAGCCGTGAGACTGCAAGGTCAGGGGATAACAGCCTGTGTATCTCAGTGGTGCAATCACGTAAGATTTTGGAACCAAGCTGAGCAAAACTTGGAAGCCCGGTTTCACTGCTAAGCTTTCTGTTAAAAATATCTTCTGAAACCACCTCGGCAGACTTCAGAGGCAAACTGGGTGATTATTTGAAATCCTACACCTGGAGGATGCCAGCCAAAACTCGGAAGCGCTGAAGCACTTAAAAAACAATATTACCCACGGGTGATTAAACGGATTGCTCATCATGTTTTTTTTTTCTCCATCAGAACCCTTTTGTTACCTTCATAAAACCATTTTTTTTTCCCATTCTGTGACAGCCTCCTCAGGATGACGATGATCGAGTTCATGATGGGTTATCTCAAGGGCAAATGTCTTGAGTGTTTAGCAAGCTTGTCCGTAAAGGCCTCCAAATGGCTCCTGTATGTCTCCATAGAGGAACCCTAATCTCGCTCAAGGGTTCCTTTTTGGGAAAGATGCTTCAATCTGGGAGTACTATAAGTGGTTGGAAACCTTGTTTGAAATAGTTGGAGTACACACTGCCTTTCAGTAAGACGCTTATTATACTTCAGGAGTGCAGATTAATTCAGGCCATTTCACTCATCAGAATTTGCCGGACTCAACGAATAACAGTTGTGGGGGTCCCGAAAGGGGAGATACACTGAAGAGGTCCCATTCGGGACAGGCCCTGTGGGTACTCAGGTGCATTCATGATTTGATTAGTTAAGATTTCTTTGTTGCTGGTTGTTCAGGGAAAAGTCAAATGACCACCTCCCCCTGTGCATCATTAAGGGCGCTATTCCTTCTGAGATGAAAGCAGGCAGGGTGCATTACTGCAGAACACTATGCACACGCAGTGTCTCCCTAATTTACACACATCCCGTGGGCGTCTAACAGGGGCCCCTAATTAATATTGCGGGGGACCCTCGGCTTGGTGACCTGCCTGATAAATGACAGGGATCAACACCAGTGCACCCCCACACTGCACCACCCCCTGCTCCCCCGAAATGGACCCAGGGACGTCCCAGACAAAGGGGATTGTCCTTTAATGCTCCCTCCACCGCTGTCTCTATTGTTCTCTATTCCTCTCCTAATACCCTTGTGTGTGTGTGTGTGTGCGCATGCGCGTGCGCCTGTGAGTGTGTGTCTGTTTGCGTGTGTGTTTGTGTGTGTGTGTGCGTGCGTGCATGTTAGTGTATGTGTGCACTTATGTGAGTGTGTATGTGCGTGTGTGTGTATGCGTATGTGTGTATACATGTGTACATGTTTACTAGTGTTTTATGAAGAGGGGACAATGTGCAGACAGGTTGGTGACACAGCACAGCATTCTCCAGCAATAAAGGAAGAGGCTAAGTACAACAGGAGGTCATATCTAATTCATCCAGGGGGTGTTCCAATTGTTTTCCTGCACTCATTCACCGAACAATCCGAGTCACTTCTCTCCTGATGGGAATGACATGGGATTAGTGAGCGGACTGAGGGAATTATTGACAGGAGAGCATTCCCAATGCATGGCAGTTCAAGGTCTTGCTAGTAGCTGGATCCACCCATGGATGGTATGCATTGGACCATTTTGCAGGGCATTGGGCAATTGATATTTCCTGCTGTGATGAAGAGGGACTGTTTCGGCTGAGCCAGCTCGATCCCTGAATGAGTAAGCAATCGCACACTCTGGAGCTGGAGCAAGCCAGGAGCAAGCCAAGAATGAAACTGAAACCAGGCTGAAATTAGCTAGAATTGAGGTAGAATTTAGCCACAAATTGACCAGAAGCAAGCCAGAATTGAGGCAGAATCTAGGCAGTATCGAGGTAGAATCGAGGCAGAGTCAAGGCAGAATCCAGCCAAAAATGACCAGGAACAAGCCATAATTCAGACACAAATTAGCCAAAAACAAGCCAGGACCAAGGTAGAATCGAGACCAAAGCCATAATCCAGCCCTAAATCGCCAGAAACAAGCTGGAATTCAGCTGGAATCCAGTCAGAATCAAGCCATAAATAACAGGAAACAAGCCTCAAATAAGTCATAATTGAGCCAGATTCAAACCAGAAATGAAACATACTGTAAATCACCGGAATTGAGCCTGAATAATGCCAAAATCAAGCCATAAATCGCCAGAAATGAGTGCTCACCTGCAGATGCTAGCTCTGTAGACAGATGGATGCCCATCCTCTGCACCCAGGGAAATTTGGGACCTTTCGGTCGAGCATTACAGATCTACGTGTGTCCCGAGGAGACCTGAAGCGCGGATCCTGCCCAGTTGCCAGTGCTGGAGTAAACAAATGCGCGATGGCGGAGGAGGGGGCTGGGACAAAGCGGGCCTGTTTGTGCCACACCAACGGGCCTATCCCTGCGCCTGTCTCCCGTCCTCCCCCGGCAGTGGACCGCCGTTGCCAGGAATGAGCGCTGGCCTGCAAACGGCAGCCCCGCCGACAGATGGGAGGCCTGCCCTCTAGTGACTTCCACTTACACGCATTACATTGCATTACATTATTGGCATTTGGCAGACGCTCTTATCCAGAGCGACATACAGTTGATTAGACTAAGCTGGAGACAATCCTCCCCTGGAGCAATGCAGGGTTAATGGCCTTGCTCAAGGGCCCAACGGCTGTGCGGATCTTATTGTGGCTACACCGGGATTAGAACCACCAACCTTGTGTGTCCCAGTCATTTACCTAACCCACAGTCCGAGGGCGCTAAATACCACTACAGCTTTATTTAACCAAGCCAGCAAAACTTTCACATGGGGGGGGGCTATTCGGTGACTGAGCAAGAGCAAGGGGAGCAGGCTGGATTAGAGTCAAACTGGGCTTCTCGCTGTCAGCATTGCTGGTAAGTGAAATAGCGGTGGATTCTGGTGTTGAAACATGCATGCGGCTGGCGTTGTGATAGCCCTCGCTCCATCTTAAATTATGCACATTTTTCTTCAGGACGTCTTCAGAAACAAGCAAGTCTTCTTCTGCACTGAAGAGGGGAGAACCCTCAGAGGCAGTGGAGGGGGAAATGGGAAAGCAAAATTTGACGCTATTTTTGTTGTCGTTTTGAAAGATGGAGAGCAGGTGGAGGGCCGAGAGTATTGCAATCGCAGGTTCTGCCGAGGGAGACGGGATCAGCATCGTTATTTGTGAGAACAGACCCGTTTCCTCGCAAATTTTATTACAGCAGTCTTCTTACGGAGCCTTCGGGCTGCCCATGAAAATGTCAGCTAGCCGCTTCTGACTCTCTGTTCACGGGGTTATGTGCCGATGGTCTGCCAATCAACACTTTGTCCGTTTGCCAGATTGCCCTCAGGCATGAGAAAATACACTCTCCGTTCCCTGATCAGCAGTGCCAAATCACCGGCACCCTGCCTCTATTTAAGAGAATCCAGCTCACCCGAGGGCCGTTAGTCATAAACCACCCCCCACTCTGTTTGTGGCTTCAGAGTACTCTCCTGCTTCCACAAAAGCACCCTGCCAGGCCAGCCGTCTGTTGATGTTTATGCGGCTGAGAGAAAACAATTGCAAAGATGTTATGTTGAGTAGGACGGAACTCATTTTCCCATGAGGCTGTGTGAGATGGGTATGATTTAACTCATTTTCCCATGAGGCCTTGTGGGACTGGTATGATGGGACTCATTTTCCCATGAGGCCTTGTGGGACTGGTATGATGGGACTCATTTTCCCATGAGGCCTTGTGAGACAGGTATGATGGAGCTCATTTTCCCATGAGGCCGTATGTGACTGGTTTGATGAAACTCATTTTCCCATGAGGCCTTTGCAAGATTGATATGCTAGAACTCATTTTCCCATGAGGCCTTGTGAGATGGGTAAAATTTAACTCATTTTCCCATGAGGCCTTGTGAGATGGGTAAAATTTAACTCATTTTCCCATGAGGCTTTTGCAAGATTGGTATGATTTAACTCCTTTTCCCATGGGTATGATTTAACTCATTTTCCTATGAACATTGTGAGATGGGTATGATAGATCTAATTTTGCCATGCAAATTTTCAGATGGCTATGGTAGAACTAATTTTCCCATGAGATGGGAATCATTTTCCCATTGTGATTTATTACCTGTTGACCTCCAGGGGAAGTAATAGGTAACCACTGAGAATGATGGGAAGCCTGCTGCCTGCACTTTCTAGACCAATTGTATGGTGTAATCCAGTCACATGATCCAGAACATGAATCACGTGAAACCAATCCAGTCCTGGGGAGGTGTTTCAGCAATAGCAATTCATTCAAGTCATTGATTGGCCAACAAATCCACACACCTCGTTCTCAAATCCTTGCTGGTTGAGAAGAAACCAGAAATGGCCATACCTTTCAGCAGTCATGTGACACCCGAAGGCATGCTGGGAGATCAGGCTTCTGAAGTAAATATGGCTTGGCTCACTTGCCTTCCTTGTTTTTCCGGGTTGCTGCTAAGAATAACCAGTTGGGCTTAGCGATGTTGGGACCTCCATGTGTTCAGATGGGAGAAATGCGGAACCAAATCCCACTCGTTTACCCTGTTTCACCATCCCCACACCCACACCCATACCGACAGGAGCAATGACAAAAGGATGCTCATTCAGAAAACCAGGCACCTCTCTAGGATAAAACTGCACAGAGTAAATCTCAGTAATAACAGTAAAGGCTCAGTGTTTTGGCTGTCTAAACACACAGGAGACTCAATTAGGGGGACCAGAATTTGTCTTGGCAGGGGATTCTAAACAAACATTAATTTCCAAAGCAGCATAGCCTTGTCTGTGGATTTGAAAGCCGACGTTAGACTAATTCAGTGAGAACCGTTCTGTGCTCTATAAGTGTGCCTGCCCTCGGCAAACACAGGCAGCTGCACAAGGCCAAATAAAATACCAGCAATTTACTGGAGGAGCGTTCTGAGGAGGTGAGGAGACAAACCACCTGGTGCTCCGGTCAGGCTTCCTGAGACAACGCGGCTGACCTGGACTTGTGACAGCGGTGGCTAAGGTCAAAGGTCATCGCCCCCCCACCCCTTTCTGCAGGGAGCCAATCAGTGAGCAGGACATGATCTTCCTGCCTGAAACTGGGGCAGTGGCAGGCAGGGGAGGGTTAGGACAGAGCAGCGCCCCGCTGAAAAGGAAAATCTGCCCTCTGCGTCCACCATCGATTTGCCTCCTCTGCACAGCAGCCATCGGGGCACCTCTCTGACAGAGCCAGCGGAGGGGCCACAACCTACCGGCTTGAGTGCAGCAGCACTCAACACTGAGAGCGCACAGACGTAGAGACCTGCAGATGGCAGTCAGAAATGGAGGAAAAGGGAGGAAAACATTCGCACAAGATCCGGTTGTAGATGCTCCCTTTGAGTGATCCCTCATCCTCAGCAGCCTGTGGCCACGGGCGTGCTGAAGGCCAGGTGCTGAGTGATGTCTTTGTTGCGCGGGAATGCGTTCGATCGATTGCTCTGCGAATCGATCGAACGTCCGGATCCTACTGATTCCGCTCAGCCAGCGCTGCATGTTGCCTCTCCCCTCAGGTGGTCAACAGAAACTCACATCAGTCACCACCTCGCACCGATTCGGTCTGACTTTCACATTGTCACAGGATTGATTTTAATGCTGACGTGGCTTAATATGGCTGCTTTTATCACGACTACCCACAACTATAAGCAACACCAGAGACGATATTAATACTGTACAGAGAAAGTCAGTGAAGACATGGATAAAATCACACATCAAAATGCATGTAAGCTCTGTCTGCTTTGGACAGTGAAATTATGGATGGACCTATTCGTTTACCGAATAAAAAGCTTGAGATTTATACTTTCGGAACTGCATGTTTTTGCTATGTTTGGTGTCTTGCTGTGTGCTAGTTTCTGCCCTGACACCAGTCAGACTCAGGCTCATATCTGTACACAAATAGCAGTTTTCACAGAGCTGTTTACTGAGCAGATTGGCAGCTTTCTCAGCTCTATCCTTTCCATATTCACCGTGCTCACAAGAGTGCACAAGCTGCTTCTATATGACTGGCGGGGTGGCGGTTTGATGCGTGCCAAGTGCATAAACAAGACCACGGTGCGTCAGCGGTTTGTGTGAGTTTCTTCGGATCAGCCGGATGGGATGCAACAGCCAATGGGTGGCTGCCGCTGGGTGGGGGGGGTGTGGTTGGGTGGGGGGGTGGGGGGGTGGGCGGAATGTGATGTAGGGGGCAGCGGGAGTCTGCCAGTGGGTCCCAGAGCCAAATCCGGCAAGTCAGCGCATCGGGGAATTCGACCTGCCGTTTGCCGGGCTCAAAGGGCTGAGTCCACACTAATGGTGATTTTTTTCCGCGTTCCAGCAGGATGTCTTATTTGGGCAAGATGCTCCAAGGTGCATTTCAGAGCGACATGTCTTCATGCCTGGGACACGACCCTTACTCTGCCCCAGGATATAGTCTCCTGACCTGACTGTGAGCTGAGGGGAACACGCATGTCTTTTCCCCCTTGAGCTCTCACCTAGACTGGGCGGTCCTGCTGGAGGGCTGTGCTATCCAGCTTATGAATACAGTACACTGCCACCCCCACAACATTAGACTAAAGCAGGCAGGGCCAGGCGGTCTGTGGGGCCAGGTGGGCTGTGTAGGGGGCAGGTCCAAGCGGTCTGTGGGGTGTGGGGCCAGGTGGGCCCTGTAGGGTGGGGCCAGGTAGGGGGCAAGGCCAGGTGGGCCCTGTAGGGTGGGGCCAAGTAGAGGGCAGGGCCAGGTGGGCCCTGTAGGGTGGGGCCAGGTAGGGGGCAAGGCCAGGCGGTCTGTGGGGCCAGGTGGGCTGTGTAGGGGGCAGGTCCAAGCGGTCTGTGGGGTGTGGGGCCAGGTGGGCCCTGTAGGGCGGGGCCAGGTAGGGGGCAAGGCCAGGCGGTCTGTGGGGCCAGGTGGGCTCTGTAGGGGCCAGGTAGGGGGCAGGTCCAAGCGGTCTGTTGGGTGTGGGGCCAGGTGGGCCCTGTAGGGTGGGGCCAGGTTGGGGGCAGGTCCAGGCGGTCTGTGGGGTGAGGGGCCAGGTAGGGTGAGGCGGGATCTGAAGATACTCACCGAACACGTTGTCCGTGTCCTCGGGCAGTGAGGTGGACATGGCTCTGGGGACGCTGAGCTGCAGACAGAGAGAAAGAGTGAGCGAGAGAGTCAAAATGTGTATGTGAGAGAGGAAGAGTGATTGAGAGAATGAGAAAGTGTGTGTGAGAGACGTAGAGCTGCTGAGACGCTTGTGGTGATATAGTGGTTCAAAATTGGGGCCCAGTACACCCAGGTGGTTCATTGATATGCTACCCCTTGGCACGGTATTCAGACTGAATTGCTTTACTAAAAATATCCAGCCAGTTATGGTTAGCTTGTAAAGTAAATAAAAAAGCAAGCTGTCGCAAAACAAAATCTGGCCACACAGCAGAGGATGTGGAACTCTCAGCTGGAAATAAAAGCCACAGCTGTCTACATTCAGTCAATTAGTAACTCAAACTGGATCTGCTCTGCTAACACCTCTCCAGTGTTGGAAAGCTGTGCTCCCTCTGTTCCTGACATAGATCGTTTGTTCAACAGAATGCTACAGAGGATGACTCTGGGTCTATGGCTATGGCCTCATAATGATAACACCGCTGTGGCCAATCAGAAAATAGCTCACTGAAACAGGGGCCTGGCTCATGGATAATGAGCCGAGGCTGCTGATAGGCTCTCACTTTTTTTTTTTCTCATATTTTCCCTTAACTGACCTCGCATCCATTGCTCCAACGCTCCCAATTTCCATTTGCAAACTACACTCATTTTGAATATAGCACAAGCTGAAATATATTCGCTTCCAAAAATCAGTCATTCAGTCATGTAAATCTGAACAGCTTTGTTATTCTCTGTGTCCCTGAAACAGCAAATCCCGTAGATTAAGGGTAGCAGTCTCTTTACTGGATTCATAAACTCACAAATCTATCAAGCAGTGTACACCAAAACCAAGGGTTCCCACTGGCATCGTCTCCAGACTGATCCTCTGAATCCACACCCCAAATATAAACGACAAGCCCTCGGTGACTCCATCGGAATACTTTAAAGGCTTAATAATTTAAAGGTTTTCTCTTTTTATGCTTTTGTTCATTTGGTTCCTATGGAGTCGCCGAGTTCCGTGTATCAGGGGGTCGTGGAGTTGACCAGGAGTGGGAGAAGACATCACTGCACCTTCTAAAGGACCCCTCTGCATAGCCTTTCAGTGCTGTATCCAAAAGCATTCAGAGTCTTTACATAGATATTCTCACCTTCATAGAGCTGGCTGGCTATAGTTAAACCTTACCAGCCAGTAGCTGCCGTATCCTAAATATATTATCCCCTCCATAATTTCTGTCATTTACATAGTTCTACACCATTGGCTCTCAGGCACAGTAAGGTAAGCATCTGGATGTGCTTCTTACCATCTGTTTGGTGACTTCTACAGAACTGCGTAGCCTCTATAATCTATTTTATAATAGATAGTTCTGAGCCTGGATGCTGATTGGTCAGCCTGGCTTCCTTGCAGGGCCTATGTGATTGTGTCATCAAATCTGGCACTCTAGGGGGCGGAGAAATGCTGGCAGTCAGGTGTGAAGGCCAATCAGCAGCAAGGCTTGTTCATGGGAGAAAAAACCAGGGCTGGATTTGGATTTGAGGACCAAATATGATAATAGCCCCCCCCCCCAATTTCAGGGGACCAAAAGTAATTGGACAAATTGAAACAAACTGAAATAGTGTCATATTATCATATAGTGTCATCCTATTACGTATTTTCTTGCAAATCCTTTGCAATCAACAACTTTCTGAAGTCTATGACCATTAGACATCACCAGATGCTGGGTATTTTCCTTGGTGATGCTCTTCCAGGCCTGTACTGCAGCCCTCTTCAGCTCCTGCTTGTTTTGGGGGCTTGACTTGGCCAGTCAAGAACATTTCACTTTTTGGCCCGAAAAAACTCCTTGGTTGCTCGTTTTGGATCATTGCTGCATGATGAAGAATCGTCCAATCAGTTTTGAGGCATTTGCCTAGATCTCAGCAGACAAGATGTTTCTGTATACTTTGGTATTCATCTTGCTGCTGCCGTGACATCATCAATGAACACAAGTGAGCCAGTTCCAGTGACAGCCATACATGCCCAAGCCATAACACTACATCCACCATGTTTCACAGATGAGGGGGTTACTTTGGATTATGAGCTGTGCTTTTTTTTTCTACAAACTTTTCTTCACCATTTCAAGGATTCTTCTGTCATCCACTACTCTGGTCTTCTGTGGTCTACCAGGTTGCTTGCCATTTCCATTGCTGAGCTCACCAGTGCGTTCTTGCTTCTTAATAATTCTTAAGTTATTAGTTATAACCAAATTCTTTGCCTATGTTTCTATGATTGATTTATTCTTATTCTGCAGTTTAATGACAATGATAGACAGGTCACTGGTCCTCATGTTGAGCGACAACAATAATAGACTCTAAATGCAGATCCTCCTAGAGTCAGCTCTAGACCTTTTGCCAGCTCTTATGCATGAACTAACACTGAAACATAATACACCTGTCCAAGAAACATTTGAGCAGCCAATTGTCATTTTGGTCCCCTACAATTTGGGGGACTGTGTATAAAAATGGCCATCATTCCTACACGGTTCACCCAGTATGGATGTAAAAAACCCTCAAATTAAAGCTGAAAGCCTGCACTTTAACCACAGTGATTTATTTTACTACCGTCTCTTTGCTAGAGAATGGAGGGAAAATAATATTCATAATATACATGGCATCCATTCACCAATATCTTTATCCAGAAAAGCCTGCAGTTTGCGGATGCCAGCCAATGCCAACACCCACCAGGCCCTTGACGGCAGTTATTTGCTTTGGTGGCATTGGGTTCCAAAACAGCCACTGTACAAGCACGTTGACAAAAGATTTATAGAACTTAATAAAAGAGTGCTCTAGGGAAGAAAAACAGGCATTGCACATTGTTTAGTAGGACTGATACAAACGGCCAAATACACACTGTAAGCAGAGGGTGAAGACACATATTATACCAAAAGATGACCCCTCCTCGCTCATGACATAATGAAAGGGCTCCCTGCTCCTCCCCTCCTCTGTAATGAGTTTGGGCTCCTCGTCAAGGTCCTGGGCAGTGGGCCCTTTGGGACGGGCCTGGGGGGGGTTTAGCATCGATAAGATATAGGCATGTTCGTGGGGGTGAATTATTGGGGCAGTAAAGCAGCCATCACCCAGGCAATGTGTAGCATCTGCCTACGGGCCGCGGACTCCGTGTGTATGGTATGGGCGCGCCGCCGCCTAACCTCCCAGAAGGCTGTGCGTCTGACAAAGCCTTTCACTCCTCATCCTCAAAAACGGTGGGGGTGGTGGGTGTCACAGGCAGGGCGTGTGATGGGAGCAAGGGGCCAGACACGAGCGTAGGCAGAATGAAAGATACAAAGGTAGGGAAGAAAATATAGAAGAAAGCCGGAAAATTGTTTTTAAACACGAATTTAGCGTTAACTAAAATAACTGAAAATAACCCTGCACTGGCTACGTTCTGGGCAGCGTGTGTGCGTGTTTGTGTGCATTTGCGTGCGCGCGTGTGTATACGTGTGTGTGTGAGATGTGTGACCGGCTGCGATCATGAAGCAAAACAAACCAGGCAGGAAAAAGGCTCTCTCACGGGGCACAGAGCCTGCAGCCAGCCCCCAGCCCCGTTCCCCTCCTAACTTCTTTTCAATGAGGGAGGGGGATCCTACAGCAGCACTCACACCATAGCGGTCTGCACTGCCTTTTACAGGGTACAGATGGGGTCTACCGAGATTTCTGTTTAAAAAGCTGCAACAGCTCCAAAAGCGGACAGATCTCTCTGGCGTAATGTAGCGGTGGATCTGAAAGGGGAAAGCAGCTACATCAGAGGATGGAATCGGGAGAGAGAGAGAGAGAGAGTGAGGGAAGAGAGAGGGAGAGAGAGAGAGAGACTGAAGAGGGAGGGGGCAGAGGAGGAAGCGAGAGCA